>NC_069501.1:792360988-792380988 GCF_027579735.1 Bombina bombina | reverse complement strand
TCAATATTTAAAGAAGACCAAGTGTGTATATGGAATCTATACTCTGCTGACTAGGATCAATGATCAATACTGAAACAGTAAACAATTTTAGCACAAAGCTGGACCACAAAGATAAAATATAATAGGGTGGCCCTGAGTTTGAGAGTCAATTATGGGTATGTTATCTTGAGGAGTAAGGAGCCCCAAAGCATGAAGTACTGGGAACATACAATAGTGAGTGCCAAGACCCATATAGAAGGTAGGAACCTTTACAAAATGTTACCTCTGAGACAGGTGGTTATACTGCAACTATGAGTTTAACAAGTGCACAAGAACTTTTGACAAACAGGGTCTTCAGACATGTAGGGTAGGGGCATCCGCATAGACATAGTGGTAATTACACTGCTGTATGGATGATGGTAGTGTAACAAACATGCAGATGTAAATATGAAAAGCATGAAAAGCATAGCCTCACACCTTGAGCCACATAAATATGATACAGAAGCAAGGCCAAGCTATAGATATGGCACAGTCTGAGCAAATTAGTATAAATCCTGTGGTTGGTATAATGCTTAGAAGTCAACAACTATTTGGCTTAGAAAAACACATAGACACATACAGTGTCATGCTGTATCCAGTGGATCAGAAATCACTTAGTTGGGCACAATAGCTTATATATAGATATGACAAAACATAACACATAATATTATAATCATGTTATCAGTGTAATTATAAGCAGGCACATAAAGGGATAATGGAGAAAGTGGCAACATTACTGAGACTGGTAGATCGCATCGTGCATGAGGACCTGTAGCCAGAATAATCAAAGTTCAAATGAGGTGCACAAACAGCCAGTTGTGAATGCAAGTATTCTTTTCTTTATTTGCAAGTAAAAATATTCGCTCCATTCAGGGATACAGGATATGCAAGAATAGTAGTGAGTGTAGGTAACTTCACTCTAGTGACTGTCTGCTGACATGTTTCGGCGATGAAGCCGTAAATGCACCTCATTTGAACTTTGATTATTCTTATCCTGCGGAACCGAGGTTGCACCAGTTTCCAGTGTGCTACATCTGCTATTCTCTAGCGCACCGATCCTGGTCTTGGCTGTTGCCGGGTCACGCATAGCATTATCGAGGAGAAAGAAGTTCCGTGTACCGGAAGTTTTGCCCAGTGACGTCACACGCCATCACAGGTGGATCGAGCAGAGGGGACCGGAGCGGTCAGTGAGAGCGTCAAGTGCCGGACCAGCTCCTTGTGCACCTGGTTTGCACACACGGAAGGTCGTTTTTTCCTGCTATTCCACAGGTCAGGCTTAGTGATGCTGGACATTGCCTAAACCAGGAGAGGGGTGAGAGATCTACTCGCTATTTTACAAGCACTTTACCTGTTAACATAGGTGCCGACACACATTGACTGACCTGTAGCCAGAGTAGAGGGGAAACAATAAGAAACAATGAGGTTAACAACTATAGTACTGTAACGGTAATTCAGTTCCAGCAATTATGAGCAGACTGTCCGTAAGGGGGTTGGCTATATCTATCCCACTCCAACTTTAGATAAATGTAAAAAGCCTCCCCAGCTCTTCTGGCACCGGAGCAACCAGTTTCCACAACCGCCTGTGTTAGATGCCGGGAGAAAGTTCCAAAGCTGCTTGGTGGATTGGCGAGTAATGGGCCCAAAATCCGGACCCAAGATTCCAGACCACATCATCGCCACTGTGACTTCAGCTCCGGGTTCCGCACTTCCATTAAGCGCCAGCACTCCTGCTTTTTTCTTGTATAGCTTTGTGCACCTCTATTGAGCTATATGCGAGAGCCGGCTGAGTCGCTGTGGCATTGATCTCCCTGGTGTGCAGTGGATTCTTTCCCAGCAGGGCTTCATCAACCGCGGCAACTTCCGCGTCCGCAGCAACCTGCTCTTGAAAGCAAAGCTCCTGATCTCCTCCAAATACAGAATCAGGCTGTGTGTCTGATCTGGAGATGCATGCGTCCTCAGGCCGAGAGTTTCTGTATAGCGCATTTTCAAGTGCGGCGTGGTGATCTCTCAGTATGCCGTGCAGCGCTTCCAGAAAGTGAGTGGTTGTGTGCATGTTTAGTTTAAGTGTCCAGCTGTGTGACAGGCACAAGAGAGGTGAAATGATGCAGGTTATGGGTTTCTATAATTATTCCACAGGATTTATGTAGCTTCACTACCATGCGGGTAAAGAAAAGATGGTCGCCCGTTTTAAGCTGCCGATACAGGCCTCCAATCCCAGTTAGGCAAAATCTCACCTGATGTCAGAGTTGGTTCACAATAAAAGTATGGTATCAATCCCAGCCATTATTAAAGAGGTCCATCAAGTTTAGCTGGATTAGAAACATATTCCAAAGTCCTCAAAAGTAGTATGAGTTCAGGAGCACCATGGAAGTGCGTCCATGCTTGTGTGCGGCTGGCTCCGCCCCTCCATTATAACTTTTTAATGCAATATTTGTATTAAATTAATTTATCAGACAGTGCTATTATGAGTGTAACTATACTTTTACATTTGTTTTTTGTTTTATTTTCCACTTTTTAGTCAAGCACATTGTATAATCAAAGTATGCTATTTTATCTAAATAACTGACTTGAAGGATAAAAAATGTCAGTTATTCTCAAAATACAAGTTGATTGTAAAATCATACTTTATCGCCAATCTTTACAATATGATTCAGTTAAAATTGACTTTGCATATATTAAAAAAAAATCACGCAGTTTACTAGAACAAGTATATAACAAGTTGGCTATCTAAAAAGAAAGTGCAGACTTGCAAACAACTTTATAAATAAAAAGAGAGAAGCGCTCAACCTGGGAACAAACAAAAGCATAATAGCTTGTTCTATGGCTAGGTACCACCCTAGAAGCAGCCTCTTTTTGCTCAATATGTGCCTTTCACAGAGAAGAACTCTCCTGAAGCATATCAGTCTGATCCTGACTTCACAGTACAGTCCAGCCCCGAAATACCAGGCAATCCCTCTCTGAACAAGAGAAACAGCAAAACCCCAGACGTACGTTTCAGCCTATTGTGAGCCTCGTCAGTGAGGTGCAGCCATATCCCTCTAGGCACACTGAGCAACGGGTCCAAGTCTGGATTCCCGCATCACACTTAGGGAGACTTCCCTAAGTGTCATAACTTGCATAAATAAAAAGAGAGAAGCGCTCAACCTGGGAATGAACAAAAGCATAATAGCTTGTTCTATGGCTAGATACCACCCTAGAAGCAGCCTCTTGTGAAAGGCACATGTTGAGCAAAAAGAGGCTGCTTCTAGGGTGGTAACTAGCCATAGAACAAGCTATTATGCTATTGTTCGTTCCCAGGTTGAGCGCTTCTCTCTTTTAATTTATGCAAATCATGACACTTGGGGAAGTCTCCCTAAGCGTGATGCGGGAATCCAGACATGGACCCGTTGCTCAGTGTGCCTAGAGGGTTATGGCTGCACCTCACTGACGAGGCCCACAATAGGCCGAAATGATCAGCTGAGGTTGCTTCTCGGGCCTTTGGCTTGGATCAAGTGCAGTTTTCTGTGCTTGGTCTTGGTCTTGGTTTGCTGTCTGGAGACCTACTCCTTCGGCCTGGGGTCCTTTCCCTTTGGGGTTTGGGCTCCTGCTGCTATTGGGGGGGTGGCTACTCCTTAGGCGTAGAGCAACTGGGTAGTAAGGCCGTCCCCTTGGCCTTGTGGCATCGTCCCTGGACTTCAGCCACATGCTGCTTTTGGGGGGGCGCTCTGAAATCCAGCCTAAAGAGGCAATAGGGCAAATATGGCTACCAATGTGCCAAATGTTCCCCATACACTTCGGGTGTTGATTTCTGAGGACTTTCGAGAGACGATCGGTTTGGCTCATGTCCAGCAGGTGGTTTTGGAGGGTGTTTTGAAGATGCCAAGAGCAAGTTTGCATTGTGTTCAGTCTTTCCCTTCAAGAGGGATTTTTGATGTGGCTTTCACCGATGAGCATTATTTACAGACCTGCTATCAACGGACTATTGATATGGCTGCTGCTCCAGAGTTGGTTGGCATGAAATTTGTTGCCTGTGTGCAGAGGGAGAGAAGAATCCCGGTGATAGTACATATGTACAACCCTTGGGTCACTGATGTGGAAATTCGTCTGTTTCTTTGTCGCTACTTTGATGATGTTCAAGGAGGTAGCAAGCTGAAGAATCAGTTTGGGACTTTCAATGGAAAGCGCAGGTTCTGGGTGCGGTTTGTGCCTGATGAATTAGGCATTGGTGGAAAGAAACACCCTCCACAGACTTTCGCCATTGGTGGAAATAGAGGTTTCCTATATTATGATGATATGCCTCTTTTTTGCCGTAGTTGCAACCTGTTTGGTCACATTGCTGAAAATTGCCCAGGTGCCAGATGTCGAAATTGCGGTGAGGAGGATCATCTTGTTGCCCACTGTAGTAAACGCCGGACCTGTGACCTGTGTGGTTCTTCAAGTCATCTGTGCAGGATGTGTCCTTTGATGATGTTGCAGGGGCTTGATAGAGTGAAGCCTTCCTATGCTGATGTTGAAAAAAAAAACATCTTCAGTTGCAGTCGAGCCATCTGTGAATGAGGAGGAGGTCTCTGATGAGGCATTGAACTCTATATTACCTCTTTTGTGCAAGAAATCTGCATTTGGGGTCCCTGTCGGAGAGGTTTCTGATGCTCCTGTGGTGGTTCCTGTGGCTGAGAAGGTGGAGGAAGCCCAATCTCGTCTTCAGGAAGTGGATCTTGCTACATCTAATGTGATAGCTGCTTCAGATGTTCTTGAAGCCCTGTTGCCCAATTCTGTGGATGATACTGTTGCTGTTCCTGGGACAGAGAATTTTTCCTTCACTGAGTCATCTTGTGATGCTGCTCCTGATGCTGTTCTTGGTGAAGGGGAGAACATTGATTGGTCTGCTGTTGTGTCCTCTAGTTCTGAGGAGGATATGGACACTGAAGGGAAAAAATCTGCCTCCAAGCGAAAAATAGATGCAGATTCTGATGGGTGGGAGAGTCCTGATTTGAATCTTCCAGTAATTAAGGGTGCAGATCCAGATACTACAAGTGATGCTGACTCTTTAATTTCAGAGTTTCCTCCTGTCTCTACTAAAGATGTTCCTTCTGACTCAAGCCAGTGTATAGGTGACTTTTCTGATGCCTCTTCTGTTGGTTATATAGATAAAAGAGATGTGAACCAACTTGCTGAAGTTACTGGTTATGAGGCTGGCAAGGGGGAGCCTAGGAGGTCGGAACGTCACAGAGGCAGATTTAAAGGATCTCCTTTGAGTCCTAAGAAAAAGAAAGGAAAGAAGAAGTCCTGATGTTATTTCTTTTTTTGTTTTTCTTTAATTTATTTTTGTGATGTTTCTGACCATTTCTTCCCTTAATGTCAGGTGTATGACAACTATAGCAAGGAGAGCTGCAATTTTTAAATTATTATCTGTATGTTCTGCTAATATTTTTTGTTTGCAGGAATGTGGTCTCTCTGAACATCCTAAATGTGCTGACTGGCAATATGGTCCTAAAGTATGGTCTTGTTCTTCTGATAGGAATGGGGGGGTGGGAGTTTTATTTAGGGGGTTTAGTTTTTCTATCCTTAATGTAGTTCATATTGTCCCAGGTCGGGTACTTTTGGTTAGTTTTAGTTTTTGTGGGACTGTTTTTCGTTTGTTTAATGTATATGCTTCTCCAAATAGGGTAGAACGTTTGCTTAATTTTGAAACTTTAAAGTTTTTTCTGCCAGGTCGAGAGCCAACTTTTTTGGTTGGGGATTTTAATTGTATTATTAAGAATGGGGACAGAGAGGGTGGGAGTGATTGTAGGGTGGATAGCTCAGGGAAGTTCTTACTTGATTTGCTTAAATCTTTCGGTTTGAAGGATGCCTTCGGGTCTGTTTCTTTTTCAGGGGAGGGTTTTACTTTCTTTAGTGATAGTGGTGGGATAAAATCTCGAATTGATTTTTGTTTTTATCAAAATTTTTATGTGTTGATGATTTTTCTTTAAAGCGGATGCCCTTTACGGATCATGCCCTTTTGATGTGTAAGGTGAATTGTGATTTGAAGATCAAGTATGGTAAGGGTGTTTGGAAACTGAATGTGGATTTGTTAGAAGATGAGAAGTTTAAGCGTCAGTTTGTTTGGATGTATGAAAGGTGGCGTGAAAGAAAATGTGATTTTAGTAATGTGCTTATGTGGTGGGAATGGTTGAAGGTGGAAATAAAGAGGTTTTTTATTAAGAAAGGCTGTGAGAAAGCTAGAATGGAAAGGGAGTTGTATGATAAATGGTATCTGAGGTTGTTGTATTTGTATGAATTGAGAAATTGTGGTATTGATGTGCATGAGGAAATTGCTGAAGCAAGAAAGATAATTAAAAAGTGTATGCATGAAAAAGGAAAGAAAATTGTTTTTATGGCAAGATTGGAGAAAATGGAAAAGGATGAGTCTTGTAGTAAATATTTTTTTAAGAAAGCTTTTGAAGGAAAGACTGGTTTTGTTAGTGTTTTTGATAAGGTTGAGTGTGAAGTTAATGGTACGAATGGTGTTTTGCGTGAAGTTCATGAGTTTTACAGTGAGCTGTATAAAGAAAAAACAAGAGATGTTTTACTGAAAAATGAGTTGTTGGAAAACATTGAGGTTAAGTTGGAAAAATATTATAATGATTTGTTAGAAAGGGATCTAAGTTTGGATGAGATTACAGAGGTTGTTAGGAGTTTTAAGAATGGGAAGGTACCTGGTTGTGATGGTTTGCCTGTTGAATTTTATACTTGTTTTTGGAATTTGATTGGGGTGGATATGTGGGATGTTTGTAAGTTTGTTTTTAGAATGAATGTTTTGCCTATTTCAATGAGGAAAGGCTTGATTGTTTTGTTATTTAAAAAGGGTGATAAGAGAGATTTGAGGAATTGGAGGCCGATTACGTTGTTGAATGTTGACTATAAGGTTATTGCAAAGGTGTTGGCAAATAGAATGCGTGGAGTGATTGGTAAGGTTGTGGGTGAAGAGCAAGTGTGTGCTGTTCCTGGGCGTCAGATTTCTGAAAGTTTGTTGTTACTACGTGATGTACTGTGGTATGTGAGGGAGAGGAGGAATTTTGTGTTAAATCTGGAGTGCGTCAAGGATGTCCTTTGTCTCCTGTGTTATTTGTATGTGTCATTGAGCCATTATTAACTAGTTTGAGGAAGGATAAATTAGTTAGAGGTGTGAGTGTTCCTGGTAGTAATGGAAGGTGTTTAAAAGTGATTGGGTATATGGATGATGTGAGTGTGGTATGTGAGACTCAGGCTGGTTTGAGGAGGGTGAAAACTTTAGTTGAATGTTTTTGTATGGCAAGTGGTTTCAGAGTTAATTGGAATAAGTGTAAAGTTAAAGTTTTTGGTAATGATAGGGAGATTGATTCCTGTGGATGGCCTGTGTCTGAAGGTGCAATTGAGGTTTTGGGTGTGAAATTTGATGTGGATTTGAAAGGCTTGGAAAGTTGGGAGAATGTTTTTGATAAAGTGAGTAGAAAACTTCAGTTTTGGTCTTTAAGGACTTTATCTTTGGAAGGAAAAATGTTAGTTATTAAATCAGTTTTGATCCCTATTATGATATATTTGGCGTTAGTTTTTCCACCACCTGAGAGGATTTTTCGGAGAATTTTGAGAATGTTGTTTTCTTTTTTCTGGAGTTCTGGTATGGAGCGTTTGAAAAGAGATGTTGTTGTTAAGAGTAAGAATGTTGGTGGTAAGGGTTTTCCAAATGTGGAGAGATTTTTGGCTGTGAAATATGTTAGTAGGTGTGTGGTTCTGAGTGGTAAGGATAGCATGGCTGGTTGTATGGTAAAGTATGCTTGTGGAAATGTTTTAAGACGATATGGTTTATTTGAGATTGATAGAAAGAAACCGGTATGTTTTGCAGTTCCGTGGTTTTATGTAAGGGTGGAATGTTGGATTAAAAAATATGGTTTGGAGAATGTTAGTAGGGAGATGTGGTGTGCAAACAGAAAGGTGTTGAAAATGTTGGAGAAGAAGGAAGGTCTTGAGTTGATTGGGGGTTTGAATGAAAATGAATGTGTGTTGGTATGGAAAAATGTGTGTAATAAGAATCTGATGAATAGGCAGAAAGATATTAGTTGGATGAGTGTGCATAAGTGTTTGCCAACAAGGGATTTTCAGAGAATGCGTCGTTTAGTGGCTTCAGAAGTGTGTCCTAGAGATGGTTGTTTTCAAAGTGAGAGTGTTATTCATTTGTTTTGGAATTGTGAGTATGCTAGGGATGTTTGGAGAAGTTTGAAAAGGATGATTAAGGGTTTGACTGGAGTGCAGTTTTTTACTTTTAATATGATGATGTATGGTTTGTGTGGAAGTGGTGTGGAAAAGGAGAAAGCAAGATTGATATGGTTGTTGGCATGTTGTGTGAAGGAGGTGTTGTGGGATGTGCGTAATATTTTGATTTTTAAGAAAGAGGTAGTTACTGTAGGTAATTGTGTGGGTATGATCCGTGGGAAGTTGTTTTTGTATTTTTCTTTTGATAGGAGGCGATATGGGGAATTAGATTCTGAAGGCATCTGGAAGACAAAGAAATGGAAGGATTGGATTATTTAGTTGTTTTTTTTCCCTCCAGTTTGTTTTTGTCTGTATTTGAAATATGTTTAATTTTATTTTGTGTGATTATTTAAGTTTAATGTTTGCATTTTGATTTTTTTCTGATGACAAAAATTTGGGTCAATATTTCAGTTTTGTAACAAGAAATATTTTGTTTGCATTTGTTATTTTGATTTTATTTTGTATATATGCATATATAATTATTTTTCTAATAAAAGAATTACGAAACGTACATCTGGGCTTTTGCTGTTTCCCTTGTTCAGAGAGGGATTGCTTGGTATTTCGGGGCTGGACTGCACTGTTAAGTCAGGATCAGACTGATATGCTACAAGAAAGTTCTTCTCTGTTAAAGGCACATATTGAGCAAAAAGAGGCTGCTTCTAGGGTGGTAACTAGCCATAGAACAAGCTATTATGCTATTGTTCGTTCCCAGGTTGAGCGCTTCTCTCTTTTAATTTTTGCAACTTTAGCCTGACTTGTGAAAAAAACAACTCCCCTGCATATGAGAAGACCCATTATACAAACAGATGCAATCTAAAGTATGTATACATCAGTAAACATCTAAAACTTTGGGGCTTGGTTTAGGAGTCTGAAAATCAATACAATGTTATTTAAAAATAAGCAAAACTATACATTTTTACAAAAACACCCCCAGATGGGCTATATAAATGGATCATCTACAAAACATTTATGCAAAGAAAAATCTAGTGTACAATGTCCCTTTAAGAACAAGGGCCTGATGATCATAAACTCACCAGAATGGAGAGAAATTATGCAAAGTCTTTGGGGGCTTTTTTTTTAGCATTATATTGTAATTTGTGTGTTTCCTTCACACCCACAACCCTGCAATGCTACTGCAACTAGAAAGTTTAAAGGAACAGTACACTGTAAAATTGTTTTTATATTAATGTACTTGTTATACCAGCTGCAGAGTATAAAATGTATGAGAAATTGCATTTTCAGCTTTATTTGTGTATATGAAGTAGATGGTTTTGTGCTTTTAAACAACAGCCTATTGTAATGGGTTGAGCTTCAGGTAATATCATATCTCATTATGTTAACACTTTGTGTACACACACCTTGCTTCCTTATCTTATATTTGTCTGGAAAACCAAAGCTCAATACTTAGAGAGAACAATTAAATATTATCATGTTATTACTTAACTATCCTGCACCCCACTGGGAGTGTCATTTCTTCTGCTGGCTGTGTTTACTTAAAGGGACACTGAATCATTTTTTTTCTTTTGTGATTCAGATAGAGCATGCAATTTTAAGCAACTTTATAATTTACTCCTATTATCAAATTTTTTTTCGTTTTCTTGCTATCTTTTTAAAAAAAAAGAAGCATCTAAGCTATTTTTTTGGTTAAGTACTCTGGACAGCACTTGATTATTGGTGGGTGAATTTATCCACCAATCAGCAAGAACAACCCAGGTTCTTCACCAAAAATGGTCCAGCATTTAAACTTACATTCTTGCATTTCAAATAAAGATACCAAGAGAATGAAGAAAATTTAATAGGAGTAAATTAGAAAGTTCCTTAAAATTGCATGTTCTATCTGAATCACGAAAGAAAAAAATTGGGTTCAGTGTCCCTTTAAGCTATTTGTTAGCTGATTCTCTAGAATCAAAACTTTCAGTATTGGTTGGGAAACCACAAGCTAAATCAAAGGCCACAATAGGGGTAAAGGAGCTACTTTAATACTCTCCAGCAGGTAAAATGGATCATTGGGAAGAATTTAAATTTGAGAACATTTTTGAGTGAACTGTTCCTTTAAATTTGCCTTTCTAAAATTCTTGAAGGGACTTTGCAGTAGGGAAGAGACTTCTTAGATAATCTCGCTAGAGTGGAGAGCTTTAGATTATCTGGCCCATAGTGTCAATCATTCTTAAAACAATTTGGAAAGGAGGTATAATTTAACAAAGTTAAAGGGACAGTATACTATATAATGGTTTTTCCCTTAATGTGTTTCCAATAACTTTTTTACCAACTGCAGAGTATAAAATGTATGAGATTTGCTTTTTAAGGGTTATTTGTGTATATGAATTAGCTGATTTTGTGTTTTGAAACCACAACCTAATAAAATGGGTTGAGGTTGTAGGCAGTGGAGGCTCCTCTATAGGAGCACTTGAGCATGTGAACCCCCTGACGAAACCCCCTGACCCCTGATGAAAAAAAAAAAGAGTTGAGAAATAATAAAAAAAAATAATCACATTTTTAAACTTTATTTGTTGACTAAATAAAAAAAAATCCTCCAGGCTCCACTGCAGTTTTGACTAAAACACATTAAAATTGCAGTTTTTAATTCTTTAGGCTGAAAGTGGAATGGTCTTTTGCCTAATACTTCTATCTATCGCACATGCTGTGCAGTGCGATAGATAGAAGTATAGGCAAAAGCCCTTTCCACTTTAAAACTGCATTGCCTTCAGTGCCACCTACAGGCCAGCCCATAGCCTTCTTAATCACACAGCTCTTAGTGTGCGAGAGCGAGCTGTCATGTGACACTCGCACACTAAGAACTGTGTGTGTGGGAGCTGGGAGGAGGAGCATCAGTTCAGAGTCAGAGTCGATACTGGATACACAGCTGAGAGGGAGATAAATCAGGGGGTGCAGCAGAACCCAGTTACCTAACCCCTGGTATTAAATTGCTCACTGTAGCATATTAATAGTAACAGAAGTATTTGTGGAAGTAACAAATTAAGCTTTGGAGCGTTATAGGAAACAACAAGGGAAGTAGAACAAATAAATTAAATATGGGAATTTATGTGGGGTGAGATGTGAAATCGATGTCAGGCGCCCCTACAGCGTCACATAAGGACCCCAGGACAAATAAGAACACAAAGCTGTGGGGATATTTAATTCTAAAGACAAGTTAGGCAAGCAGTTAAACATTGCAAAACGTACTACAAAGGTGCTTTAAAAATTATATCTAACTATATCACAGATTTGCTTGAAATGTGGCAATTTAATAGGTAAGATGTATAACTCTTTCATATAAAATGCTAGCTACATTACAAAGGTAATCACAGAGACTATGTGGGTGAGAAGAATAAATAATACTTTGCTGTGTCTGCCAGGATAAAAAAGCACTTTCATTGGCCGATGTATTCTGGATTGAGCGGTATCTAATCTGAGCCGCTGATTGGCTGTTGTCACCACCTCTCTGCTGTGAAGTTCAGCTGTGTGAAAAGTAACGGGGCGCCCATCCCGGAATCTGAAGTGATCTGCAGGGAGCAACCACCGCAAACCAGCCATGCATGGACACAGACTCCGCAGACGGTAGACCTAAGCGAGGGGGAGCTCTCCCCAGGTAAGAAGACAAAACTTCTGCTAACTACCCAGTGCAATCTATACGCATTGTATTGTATCGAATAGGGCAGCTCCTGGAAATGGGGGGGGGGGGCAGGGGGTAAGAATTTATTGCTTTTTTTTCTTTGTATGTATTTGTAAGACATGAGGAGTTGATAATCTTTGAATACCTATACATTCATACAAGTATCGCTTGTGATAACAATCAATGCCCCCAACAGAGAAGCCCAGATCTGTCCCTTAATGCAGATATATAGTAATGCTCCATTGATAACACTCTAAGGCCTAGATTTAGAGTTTTGCGGCCAAAGGAGTGCGTTAGCTACGCATGCTTTTTTCTGGCCGCACCTTTTAAATACCTCTGGTATTGAGAGTTCACAGAATGGCTGCGTTAGGCTCCAAAAAAGGAGCGTAGAGCATATTTACCGCAACTTCAACTCTCGATACCAGCGGTGCTTACGGACACGGCCAGCTTCAAAAACGTGCTTGTGCAAGATTCCCCCATAGAAAACAATGGGGCTGTTTGAGCTGAAAAAAAACCTAACACCTGCAAAAAAGCCGCGTTCAGCTCCTAACGCAGCCCCATTGTTTCCTATGGGGAAACACTTCCTACGTCTGCACCTAACACTCTAACATGTACCCCGAGTCTAAACACCCCTAATCTTACACTTATTAACCCCTAATCTGCCGTCCCCGCTATCGCTGACCCCTGCATATTATTATTAACCCCTAATCTGCCGCTCCGTAAACTGCCGCTACTTACATTATCCCTATGTACCCCTAATCTGCTGCCCCTAACACCGCCGACCCCTATATTATATTAATTAACCCCTAATCTGCCCCCCACAACGTCGCCTCCACCTGCCTACACTTATTAACCCCTAATCTGCAGAGCGGACCGCACCGCTATTATAATAAAGTTATTAACCCCTAATCCGCCTCACTCCCGCCTCAATAACCCTATAATAAATAGTATTAACCCCTAATCTGCCCTCCCTAACATCACCGACACCTAACTTCAAGTATTAACCCCTAATCTGCCGATCGGAGCTCACCGCTACTCTAATAAATTTTTTAACCCCTAAAGCTAATTTTAACCCTAACCCTAACACCCCCCTAAGTTAAATATAATTTTATTCTAACGAAATAAATTAACTCTTATTAAATAAATTATTCCTATTTAAATCTAAATACTTACCTGTAAAATAAACCCTAATATAGCTACAACATAAATTATAATTATATTATAGCTATTTTAGGATTTATATTTATTTTACAGGTAACTTTGTATTTATTTTAACCAGGTACAATAGCTATTAAATAGTTAAGAACTATTTAATAGCTAAAATAGTTAAAATAATTACAAAATTACCTGTAAAATAAATCCTAACCTAAGTTACAATTAAAACTAACACTACACTATCAATAAATTAATTAAATAAACTACCTACAATTATCTACAATTAAACCTAACACTACACTAGCAATAAATAAATTAAATACAATTCCTACAAATAAATACAATTAAATAAACTAACTAAAGTACAAAAAATAAAAAAGAACTAAGTTACAAAAAATAAAAAAATATTTACAAACAATAGAAAAAAATTACAACAATTTTAAACTAATTACACCTACTCTAAGCCCCCTAATAAAATAACAAAGCCCCCCAAAATAAAAAATGCCCTACCCTATTCTAAATTACAAAAGTTCAAAGCTCTTTTACCTTACCAGCCTTGAACAGGGCCCTTTGTGGGGCATGCCCCAAAGAATTCAGCTCTTTTGCCTGTAAAAAAAAACATACAATACCCCCCCCAACATTACAACCCACCACCCACATACCCCTAATCTAACCCAAACCCCCCTTAAATAAACCTAACACTAAGCCCCTGAAGATCTTCCTACTTTGTCTTCACCTCGCCGGGTATCACACCGATCCGTCCTGGCTCCAAAATCTTCATCCAAGCCCAAGCGGGGGCTAGACATCCATCATCCGGCAGCTGAAGAGGTCCAGAAGAGGCTCCAAAGTCTTCATCCTATGCGGGAAGAAGAGGCGATCCGGACCGGCAACCATCTTGATCCAAGCGGCATCTTCTATCTTAATCCGATGAGGACCGGCTCCATCTTGAAGACCTCCACCGCGGACCCATCTTCTTCTTCCGACGACTTCCCGACGAATGACGGTTCCTTTAAGGGACGTCATCCAAGATGGCGTCCCTCGAATTCCGATTGGCTGATAGGATTCTATCAGCCAATCCGAATTAAGGTAGGAAAATTCTGATTGGCTGATGGAATCAGCCAATCAGGTTCAAGTTCAATCCGATTGGCTGATCCGATCAGCCAATCAGATTGAGCTCGCATTCTATTGGCTGATCGGAACAGCCAATAGAATGCGAACTCAATCTGATTGAACTTGATTCTGATTGGCTGATTCCATCGATGGAATCAGCCAATCAGAATCAAGTTCAATCCGATTGGCTGATTCAATCAGCCAATCAGATTGAGTTCACATTCTATTGGCTGTTCCGATCAGCCAATAGAATGCAAGCTCAATCTGATTGGCTGATCGGATCAGCCAATCGGATTGAACTTGAACCTGATTGGCTGATTCCATCAGCCAATCAGAATTTTCCTACCTTAATTCCGATTGGCTGATAGAATCCTGTCAGCCAATCGGAATTCGAGGGACGCCATCTTGGATGACGTCCCTTAAAGGAACCGTCATTCGTCGGGAAGTCGTCGGAAGAAGAAGATGGGTCCGCGGTGGAGGTCTTCAAGATGGAGCCGGTCCTCATCGGATGAAGATAGAAGATGCCGCTTGGATCAAGATGGTTGCCGGTCCGGATCGCTTCTTCTTCCCGGATAGGATGAAGACTTTGGAGCCTCTTCTGGACCTCTTCAGCCGCCGGATGATGGATGTCTAGCCCCCGCTTGGGCTTGGATGAAGATTTTGGAGCCAGGACGGATCGGTGTGATACCCGGCGAGGTGAAGACAAGGTAGGAAGATCTTCAGGGGCTTAGTGTTAGGTTTATTTAAGGGGGTTTTGGGTTAGATTAGGGGTATATGGGTGGTGGGTTGTAATGTTGGGGGGGGGTATTGTATGTTTTTTTTTACAGGCAAAAGAGCTGAATTCTTTGGGGCATGCCCCGCAAAGGGCCCTGTTCAGGGCTGGTAAGGTAAAAGAGCTTTGAACTTTTGTAATTTAGAATAGGGTAGGGCATTTTTTTATTTTGGGGGGCTTTGTTATTTTATTAGGGGCCTTAGAGTAGGTGTAATTAGTTTAAAATTGTTGTAATTTTTTTCTAATGTTTGTAAATTTATTTTTTTATTTTTTGTAACTTAGTTCTTTTTTATTTTTTTGTACTTTAGTTAGTTTATTTAATTGTATTTATTTGTAGGAATTGTATTTAATTTATTTATTGCTAGTGTAGTGTTAGGTTTAATTGTAGATAATTGTAGGTAGTTTATTTAATTAATTTATTGATAGTGTAGTGTTAAGTTTAATTGTAACTTAGGTTAGGATTTATTTTACAGGTAATTTTGTAATTATTTTAACTATTTTAGCTATTAAATAGTTCTTAACTATTTAATAGCTATTGTACCTGGTTAAAATAAATACAAAGTTACCTGTAAAATAAATATAAATCCTAAAATAGCTATAATATAATTATAATTTATGTTGTAGCTATATTAGGGTTTATTTTACAGGTAAGTATTTAGATTTAAATAGGAATAATTTATTTAATAAGAGTTAATTTATTTCGTTAGAATAAAATTATATTTAACTTAGGGGGGTGTTAGGGTTAGGGTTAAAATTAGCTTTAGGGGTTAAAAAATTTATTAGAGTAGCGGAGAGCTCCGATCGGCAGATTAGGGGTTAATACTTGAAGTTCGGTGATGTTAGGGAGGGCAGATTAGGGGTTAATACTATTTATTATAGGGTTATTGAGGTGGGAGTGAGGCGGATTAGGGGTTAATAACTTTATTATAGTAGCGGTGCGGTCCGCTCAGCAGATTAGGGGTTAATAAGTGTAGGCAGGTGGAGACGACGTTGAGGGGGGCATATTAGGGGTTAATAAATATAATATAGGGGTCGGCGGTGTTAGGGGCAGCAGATTAGGGGTACATAGCTATAATGTAGCTGGCGGCGGCGTGCGGACGGCAGATTAGGGGTTAATAATAATATGCAGGGGTCAGCGATAGCGAGGCCGGCAGATTAGGGGTTAATAAATATAATATAGGGGTCGGCGGTGTTAGGGGCAGCAGATTAGGGGTACATAGGGATAACGTAGTTGGCGGCAGTGTACGGAGCGGAAGATTAGGGGTTAAATTTTTTTTATAGAGTGGCGGCGATGTGGGGGGGCCTCGGTTTAGGGGTACATAGGTAATTTATGGGTGTTAGTGTACTTTAGAGCACAGCAGTTAAGAGCTTTATAAACCGGCGTTAGCCCAGAAAGCTCTTAACTACTGATTTTTTTCTGCGGCTGGAGTTTTGTCGTTAGATTTCTAACGCTCACTTCGGACACGACTCTAAATACCGGAGTTAGAAAGATCCCACTGAAAAGATAGGATACGCAATTGATGTAAGAGGATCTGCGGTATGGAAAAGTCGTGGCTGGAAAGTGAGCGTTAGACCCTTTCCTGACTGACTCCAAATACCGGCGGTAGCCTAAAACCAGCGTTAGGAGCCTCTAACGCTGGTTTTGACGGCTACCGCCAAACTCTAAATCTAGGCCTGCGTTTTTATTATGTATTCAATTGATATTGTTAGAATGTAATTACACATCACTGTTAGAATCTGAACTGGTCTGATCATGTTTATGCAGCAGCAGTGGTTTCCTTGCAGATCTGTTTATTAGATGGTTAATCAACAACTATGTGTTGGTATTTGGTAGTTGTTTTGTATGTAATGTAATAAATCTGTTATAAGTGCATCACCTGAGACTGTCATATATATATATATATATATATATATATATATATATATATATATATATATATATATATATATATATATATACTGGGTACAAGAGTCCTGTCACTGGGGCAGTATAAGGACTTTATAAATATAAATAAATATATATATATACATGTCCTTATACTGCCCCAGTGGCATGACTCTTGTACCCAGTATATGTGTGTGTATATATAATATTATAGAAGATACATGATCCCAAGGGGCTTTAGAATTCATAACCAACCTACAATTGGACGCAACAACCCAGAGTTTTGCAAGCGCTGGTGCGCTATACTCAATAAATGCTCCCTAGACCTTATTCTTTTAGTTACACAGGAAGTCAGGAACCAACTTGATAGGATTAAGGTGGAGATTCAAGAATGGGAGAGAGATAAGGTGCCGATTATGACCGAGGATCCCTCTGAACAATGGCTAGATAAGCTAGCCTCTCAAATTAAAGAATACAAGGATACCCTGGTGCAATTTAAAAATAGAAAATTGCAAACGGTAACTGAAGACCATAAAGAAAAAACGGTCTATAGGTGGTTGAATGGCAGTGACAACAGAAGACCCTTCCCACAGCGCCGTAGGAGACAGAGATTTCACACAAAGCAGTCTCTGCAAACAGTAGATAGTAGTTCTGGATCTGATTCAGAAGCTACACAGGGCCAGAGAGGAGTAACTGATGATCAATCTTCTAGCCACCAGGTTTTTCAAGGGGTCGCTACCCGAGCCGGCCAACAAAGACGAGGAAGAGGCCGCATATTCGGAGGGGCGGCTGGAGGGAAAAAGCCACCACTACCATCCAGGCAATAACCACTACTAGTCCCAGGGAGGACTTAGTAGTGAATATCAGTGATAGAGTCCTCTCTATGGCAGAGAGAAGTGTCTTGAATAGAGGCTTAAGCTTTGTGCCATCAGGCAAAGGTGATGACTTTTCTACCTTTATTGATTGCCAGAAATTCCAACGGTCACTTAGACTAAAAGAATTCTTTAAAGACTACTCTGCCGATGGAAACCAACAAATGTTTAAGACAAGAAGCTCCTTTGATCCTTCAAGCAACAATGCTAGCATCAAAACCTTTATGAGATTGGTTTCGCAGGATTTGAAAAATTATGGATCTAATAGATACCATAACAATTTATCTGCACAAGAAAAAGAAGCGATTTTTACACTCTCTAAAGACCCTGACATTGTTATCCGCACTGCGGACAAGGGAGGTGCAGTGGTGGTACTAAACTACAAGTACTATAGTGAGGAGATTAAGCACCAACTCAGTGACACTGACACCTACCAAGCATTAAATATGGATCCTACTAAGCAATTCCAAATACTAATAGACCAGGCTGTGCAAGAGAGATTCCATGAAGGATGGATTGATGAAGACACAGTGGGGTTTCTGAAGATCAAACATCCTGTGTGCCCAATTTTATACACACTCCCCAAGATTCATAAAAACTTGGAGAGGCCTCCTGGTAGGCCTATTGTCTCTGCTCGCGATTCCATCACTTCAAGGATGGCCATTTTTGTGGACGTTTTTCTACAACCATTGGTGAAGAACATGAGGTCCTACCTAAGGGATTCCACACAACTCATTGAAGAGATAAGAACTACTACGTTCCAAGAGCCGTGTATCTTGGTAACGGCTGACGTTAACAGTCTTTACACTATCATCCCGCATGAGGCAGGGAAGCAACTAGTGTCTGATGCTTTGGATAGATATCCGTATGTGGGTCCTCCGAGAGATTTCCTTATTAAACTGCTAGATCTAAGTCTGCGACTAAACTACTTCAAGTTTGAGGGAAAGTACCATCAGCAAATATCAGGTACGGCCATGGGATCGAATGTGGCCCCCTCACTAGCCAACATTTACATGGAGCACTACGAAACAGCAGTGATGGGAATCTACCATAAGCCTGAAGTATTATTCTATAAAAGATACATCAACGATTTGTTAATTGTCTGGAATGGCACAGTCTCGGAGCTTGAAACATGGTTTGCGCAGTTGAACTCTCTTTGCAATCCAGTAAAGTTCAAGTTGAAATATGATATGTCAAGCATTGAGTTCCTGGACCTAAATATCTTCAAAAGGGAGAATGGCCAATTATGGACTTCACTGTTTAGGAAACCGACCGACAGAAATTCAATTCTGCATGCTACTAGCAATCATCCAGTAGCACTCCTCAAAGCAATTCCGAAAGCCCAACTCTGTCGGACTATTAGGAATAATAGTGACAAGACTAGAATAGATCATCAACTTGAAGAAATGCAACAACGTTTCACGCAAAGAGGATACAATCCCCGCCTGGTCTATCAGAGTAGAGTGCGAGCTGAAAATGATGACAAAACTCTGACTTCTTCCAGGAACAAGGATGAGCAGAGAATGACATTCACGACTATATACAGTCCCCTGACGAGATCTTTGGGAAAGTCATTAAGAGAACATTGGCACATTGTGCAGGGTGATCCATCACTTCCATTCAGCAATTGGCAACATCCTAGAGTGGGGTATAAACGCAATAAAAACCTTAAAGATCTTCTGATGCTAACAGATCCGACTCACTGTTATACCCCTGAGACATGGTTGTCACAGAAAAAGAAACCAGGGTGTTATAGGTGCTTAGGATGTACGACCTGCAACTCTATGATTCCAGGGGCCACCTTTGGCCACCCTCACCGCATCCAGAGATACAAGATCAGACATGTATTAACTTGTACCACCACCCATGTGGTATACTTACTAAACTGTAGCTGTGGGCGTTTTTATGTGGGTAAAACCACAGACGATGCCAGAACTCGGTTTGCCAACCATAGGTCTTCAATCAGGACAGCACTTAAAAAGGGTTCAAGTGACCAGCCAGTAACGAGACACTTTGTGGAAAAAGGTCATGGACTCCAGGATTTAAGATTCACACTAATAGACCATGTCCCCCCATTGAGGCGAGGGGGTGACAGGGATACACTCCTTCTACAAACTGAGGCCAAGTGGATCTTTCGACTAAACACTCTTCAACCACATGGACTGAACACTATGTTTGATTGGCACTGTTTTCTATAGACTGTAGTTTTCTGCCTTGTGCCATAATAAGAATGTCTTGGAACCCACTTAAACGGATTGAGAGAGTCCACTTACCATTCAATTCAATTCACCTAAGTGTCTTTGACACTCTCTACACCCTGTATTT
>NC_069501.1:791525988-791618488 GCF_027579735.1 Bombina bombina | reverse complement strand
TCTCCCCCCTCTCTTCCCCCCTCTATCTCTCCCCACTCTCTCTCACTTTCTCTCTCTTCCCCTCTCTCTCTCCCCCCCTCCCCCCTCTATCCCCCTCTCTCTCTCTCCCCTCCCCCTCTCTCTCCCCCCCCCTCTCTCTCCCCTCTCTCTCTCTCTCTCTCTCCTTTCTCCCCCTCTCCCCCCCCCTCTCTCTCTCTCTTCTCTCTCCCCCTCTCTCTCTCCCCTCTCTCTCTCGCCTCTCTTCTCCTCTCTCCCCCCTCTCTCTCTCTCCTCTCTCCCCCCCTCTCTCTCCCCCCTCTCTTCCCCCCTCTATCTCTCCCCACTCTCTCTCACTTTCTCTCTCTTCCCCTCTCTCTCTCCCCTCTCTCTCTCTCTCTCCCCTCCCCCCTCTATCCCCCTCTCTCTCTCTCCCCTCCCTCTCTATCTCCCCCCCTCTCTCTCTCTCCCCTCTCTCTCTCTCTCTCTCCCCTCTCTCTCTCCTTTCTCCCCCTCTCCCCGCCTCTCTCTCTCCCTCCTCTCTCTCCCTCCCCTCCCTCTCCCTCCCCCCTCTCTCCCCCCTTCTTTCCCCCTCTCTGCCCCACCTCTCTCTCCCCCCTCTCTCTCTTACTCTCTCCCCTCTCTCTCCCCCTATCTCTCTCCCCTTCCCTCTCTCTCTTTCCCCCCTCTTTCTCCTCTCTCTCTCACCTCTCTCTATCTCTCCCTTTTCTCTCTCCCTCCCCCTCTCTCTCTCTCTCTCTCTCTGCCCCCTCCCCCCTCCCCCCCTCTCTCCCCCCCTCCCCCCCTCTCCCCCCTCTCTCCCCCCTGTCTTTCCCCCTCCTCCCCCTCTCTCCCCCTCTCTCTCTCTCCCTCTCTCTCTCCCCCCTCCCTTAAAAAAATGTTTAAAATCTATACAATACTTAATCTGCATTATACAGGAAAATTTATATAATTTAAACGTAAATACATATACTGCCCCTCAGAGATATGAAACACAATTTTTTTTCTTTCATGATTCAGACAGAGCATGCAATTTTAAACAACTTTCTAATTTATTATCCAATTATCAATTTTTCTTCATTCTCTTGGTATCTTTATTTTAAAAGCAGGAATGTAATCTTAGGAGCCGGCTCATTTTTGGTTCAGCACCTGGCAGTGTTTGCATTGGGTTTGTGGTGGTTTAGAGGTTAAGTAGTGTAGAGGTAGTTTGCGATGGGGGGGTTATGGTGGTATAGGGGTTAATAGGCTAGGAAGTCTATTGTGGTGGGCTATTGGCAGATTAGGGGTTAATAGATTAGGAAGGACATTTATTGTGGTGGGCTATTGGCAGTTTAGGGGTTAATCGGTAAGGAAGTGTATTGCGATAGGCTATTAGCGGTTTACGGGTTAAGTAATGTTAGTTTGTGGTGGTGGGTTATATCAGTTTAGAGATACATAAGTATATTTATTAGGCTCGGTGCTATATATTTAAAATGGATCCTCTACTTCACGTTTCAATGCTAGTTGGAATATTTCGTCACCATACCCACTTATTTCGATGTATAGTAGAATGGCTCTCGATAATGCTGCCTTTAAACAGTAATGTCAGGACTTTTGAATATTTTGCAGACATTCTCGACATTGTGTCAGATCCCTTTTTAATATATCGCCTCCATGCAGCACTTTTGATCATCAGGACCATCAGAAAGAACATCTACAAATTAACATTATTGTACTTATCTCTCCTACCTCCCACTGGATATGTTTACAAAACTTTTCTATAGTCAATAGTTACATAGAGAACATTTTAGTATAGGTGGGGATATGACAGGCAGAACCAGCTATTTCAAATACAGATATAAAGGCAATTGTAAGCTATTTAATACAGCAGGTAAAAGGGATCATTGAGATAAATGAAAGGTGAGAAAAAAAGGTAGATTGTCCCTTTAATTAAAAGCTATTTAACTTTAAGGTGAGCCTAACTGGAAGTGCCTGATTGTGTGCATTTGGTTTCTAGGACTCCATTGCACATTAACTGATAGGGACAGCATCAAAATTGAAAAGTTGGTTTATTTAGCACAGAAACAGTAATACATCAGTATTACATTATGAAACATTCTCTTTTAGATGGAGATAAATTTTGTATTATTATTATGTCCCTTTAAAAGAATACATGGTTCTACTTACTGTAAAAAGGAGCATTTGTGGAGAGCTGGCCACTGAATGTCCTAAGGACCTATATTTCTACCAGTAGTGAACCTACTCAACAGAGGGCCCTGGTGCAAAACATATTTTGGGCCACTCCAAGGTAACTCAGTAGTAAGCAATAGTAATATACATGCTGCTCTGTATAATGATATTGAGGATAAATAGTTGGACCTGCAACCTGCACTAATAAAGGCTCCCCTGCATTAGAATTGTGCATATTCTGCACACTGCTATGTATAGACTGACTACTATGGGTCCCCAGCACTTGGGCCCTGGCGCAACTGCACCTGCTGCACCAATGGTAGTTCTGCCCATGAGTTCTACCAGTATATACCATTTTAAAGTCTGGGCTAGTACACTGTATGTTGGAACTAAAATAATGTAATTGATGTTTTGAGTTTCTACCCTCAGTTGTCCCTTCCAGTTCATCTAGTATGAAAGCCATTAAGGGCACAGCTTATCACAGGTTACTTCACAAATAATATAATGTACAGAGTTCACACAATGATTGTTCTATTTTTAACTGTTATTATTAATCATGCAGTGGCTCCAGTTTTTGACAATGCATACATGAAGGTGTGGTGTCAGAGCTAGGCTTTTCAGATAGGGGTTAAATGTTTCTATAAAAAAAACAATGGGTTTTGCTAATTAGCATATTTTTGCATAAATAATTATATGGCATTACTCAGAAACTAGTTCCTAGAACTGTTTTAAAACCATAATGTGTTTTTATAATTAGATTTCAAAACATTTAAAAGTTTCACTATAACAGGGCCTTTGTTTCTAAATATATTTTGTTATCTACAATGACATGAAGCTTACAAATGGAGTGGCCGCTCTGCAACTGAACTCTCCACTATCCCACCTGATGCCGAGGTTCCAGTATATCGGCCAGGACTCTTTGGGATTAGTGTGATGCTTTCTTTTTTAACTTTTTCTGTTTATTTTCTTATTCACTCTGCTTTTTTCAGTACTATATAACCTTACCCAGTGGGAGGGTGGTATGTGAGCAGGGTGATTAGATGTGATATTACCTTCTGTTAATAATTTTAATTTATAATTAAAGGCTATGTTTTATCAGTAGGGAATAGTGCTGTAAACGGCCATACTTTCTCTTTTTTGTATAATTTAATTGTTTTTTTGGAGGATTAGCACCTTATCTTATAAAAATATTTTTATTTGATAAGTTTTTCCCACTTTTTGAATTGTAGTGCCGGTTAGCTCTTATCTGTTAATTCCAATTATCCTAGTATTATGAAGGTATAATCTAGATTTTATTAAAGACACAGAGACGAGTACTTTACATTCTCTTTCTTTACTACTCCAATGCAGCATTTAAAAAGACAAGAATAACATAACATTAGCTATTAAAACAGCATAGAAATTAAGGAAACACAATAAGTAGCTAAGGAGAGAGCTAACTTATAACTCCAAGAAAAAAGTGACCAATCAGAGAAGGAATAGTGTCCATAAACTGTTCAATAAGCAGCCAAACCTCCTCTTTCTTGATTGATGCTCTCAAATGGAAACATTTTTAGAACCATGAAGAATCCAAAAAGTCCTAAACAAAAAATCAAAACATATATGTAACAACTGTAGGTTTGATTGGAGAGAAACTTGGTCGAGAAGAAATTGATTGCAGAAGATGAACTTGGTCTAGGAATGTTTGCAAGATGGGAATCCTCTTGAGCAGAAGGCAGAATCCTGACATAAGGAAAGGGTTCCGTTCAGCTGGAAACTGTTAAAACAAAAAATATCAATAATAATATATAAACCTTAAAACGGGAGGGTATCATACAAAATTGAGGTGGGAAAATACTCGTCTCTGTGTCTTTAATAAAATCTAGATTATACCTTCATAATACTAGGATAATCGGAATTGTATTACAAGACCAGAGACTCCTATTTTGCAAGTTTAAAGCACATTAGTAAATAAAACAATTTAAGAAAATAAGTTAAGCGAGGCATGTTGATTGGGTCTGAAATAAAATTGTTTAAACGTAGAGTCTGAAGACCAATCTGCCGCATTCAAAATTTGTTGAAGAGGAGCAGACTTTAAAAATGCTTTTGAAGCAGCAAAACCTCTAACTGAATGAGCTGAGAAAGAAATATCAATCCCGGCTTCTGTCATAACCCATTTAACCCATCTCGCTATGGAAGTAGACGTGACAGGAGCATGAGGGGGAATAAAAGAAATTAGAAGTTGATTATTAGAAGGTTTTCTAAAAGATGAAGTTCTAGATTCATAATATTTTAAACATTCAACCACACAAAGGGAAGACTCAGAGGGAAAGTAAGGATAGAATATAGATGTGGAAAGAGTTTTAGTTCTACGAGAAAGAAAAAAGGTAACACCTTCAGGAGAAAACCGTTTAGAGTTCCAATCTAAAGCCTTGACATCAGAAACTCTTCTGAAAGAAATTAGACAAAGAAGGGTAGCGAGTTTAGCAGAAAGTTGAGAACCCTACATACTAAAGGGTGTTTACCTACAGAAATGTTATTAACCAAACTATGTCTGGCAGAAATGGCTGATCGATGAACGTTGATAGTTCTATAAGCTAAACCTGAATCAAAAAGATGAGACAAGTAATTAATAATATCAGTTAAATCTGAAGAAAAGGGATCCAGATTCCTTTGCAAGCACCAGCTAGTCCATTTAGACCAAGCGGCAAAGTAGCATCTACGAGTACCTGGGGGCCAAGACTCTTGAATGAGAGATCTTGCTCCATCCGAAAGGCCTCGGAGAGTCCAGGGTCTCCTGAGATCGTCCATGCCACCAGGAGAAGAGAAACTTGCAGAACTAGATCGTGATAATTGCCCTCCGGATCTGTGAGAGAATGGGGAAGACAAGGAAGTAGAATTGGAAGATTGATGGACATCTCCAAAAGGGAGGGATACCATGATTGTGTTGGCCAAAGAGGAGTCACAATCGTTAAACATAGGCGATCCCTGCGGACAGTTGAAATTGTCCTCGGAATCATTGAAAAAAGAGGGAATGCATAAACTCCCTGGGACAGCCATGGATGAAGAGAAGCATCTATGGCTGCTGCCTCTGGATCTGGTCACCAGCTGAAGTAAGAAAGAATCTGAAAATTGGTCCTGGATGCAAACAGATCCAAACAAAAGGGACCCCTGAGAGATTGGATAGAGAGGAAAAGACTCCTGTCCAACTTCCAGTTGCTGAAATCTGTCAAATGACGAGATCCCCAGTCCGCAGCCGAATTCGATTGACCTGGAATGTATTCTGCTCTGACTGAGATGTTCCTGTCCAAACAAAGATGAGTAAAATCTTTGGTGATATTGGACAAGTCCCCTCCCAAATGATTGAGATACTGCACCGCAGAAATGTTGTCCATACGCAGGAGAATAGAAACTGGAGAAAAAGACTAAGCTGAGCAGCAAAAGAAAGAGGAGGTTTGACTGCTTATTGGACAGTTTATGGACACGATTCCTTCTCTGATTGGTCACTTTTTTCTTGGAGCTATAAGTTAGCTCTCTCCTTAGCTACTTATTGTGTTTCCTTAATTTCTATGCTGTTTTAATAGCTAATGTTATGTTATTCTTGTACTTTTAAATGCTGCATTGAAGTAGTAAAGAAAGAGAATGCAAAATAGGAGTCTCTGGTCTTGTAATAAAATTATATATTTATATAGTGACATAATTATGCTTTTCCTCCCTGAATCAATGCCTCTTATAATACATGGTAGTATCGTATTAGCCTTAGAAGGATGCCGCTGTCCTGCATTGTGCACCCATCTTTAGTTTGTTATCTATTACTACTCCCAAATCCCTTTCCACCTCTGTTTGACTAAGTGTAGTCCAATTTAAATAATACATTGACTGCTTATTTTTACTTCCAAAATGTAGAACCTTGCATTTTCCCGTATTAAATCCCATTTTCTATTTACCTGCCCATACTTCTAATTTTTGCAGATCCCTCTGTAAAGAAATTTCATCCTGCACTGATCTAATGACCTTACACAACTTTGCATAATCTGCAAAAATAGAGATGTTGCTATATAATCCTTGTTCCAAGTCATTAATAAAAATATTAAAATGAACAGGGCCCAGTACTGATCCCTGGGGAAATTATCTTTGTCCAATCTGAGTATGATTCATTTACTACTACTCATTGCTCCCTGTCTTTAATCGAGTTATTTATTCATGAGCTAACATTTTCAGCAATTCCCAGTCCCTTAATTTTGTACATTAATCTCTCATTTCGCACTGTATCAAACGCCTTTTCAAAATCTAAGTATATCACATCAACTGATTCCATTATATCTATATTTTACTTACTTACTTGTAGAATCTACTTAGATTAGTTTGACATGATCTATTTCTCATAAAACCCTGCTGATTTGAACTCCTAATCTTGTATACACAAATATACTGTTCAATATAATCCCTTATAATCCCTTAAAGTATCTTCCCCACTATTGGTGTCAGACTAACTGGTCTATCGCTTCCTGGATCAACCCTTTTTCCCTATTTGAAGAGTGGCCAGTCCTGGGGTACTATTCCTGAGTCTTGAAAAATTATTGTTTTTGTATCACTGATCGAAGGCAGGTTTCTAATTTTTTTCATATGATTTAGCATGTACAGTATATATAATTTTGATTTGTCCACTAGTCCCAAATAAGAAATTGCAGCAAATTGAGTAAAATTAAACAAATTTTCCTAGTGGAAATTAAGGAATAGACAGATTTCATGTGGGAAATTGACAAATTATACAGTAGTTACTGAATAAAATACTTTATTTTACAATTTGATACAGTTTGCTACAACAAAATTCTTCATACAAATCATCTTCATTCACACAGTCTAGTTTCATATATTCAACAGCTTTCTGCAAATCCAGGAATTCTATTTATCACCAAAGGCACAGTGGAAGTAAAGGCATTAAACTGTCAGATACATCACAACTATAAACTAGAGTAAAAGAGTTCAATATTAAATGATTGAAATGAAGAATTTACTATACATGTAAAAGTAAGGGAGAAAAATGTTCTAAGAGTTGATAAATACGGAAGCCTTTAACATTGAGTGGATAGTAACTTTTTCTCTATGAGCTAGTAACTTTTAACCCTGACTAGTAAACTCTAGTGATATTTTTCTACCCCACATATGCACATATACAAACAAACACGTGCATATTGAATATTTGTTTGCAGATGGTGTTATCCCATTATAAGTAGTTCTTACAGAAGCACTATAATTACACAAAACGTGCATTTTGGGAGGTATTTGCCTTGAAAGCAACACTTTGGTATGATATAATTTTAAAATTGTAGTTCTTCACATTTTTTAGCATGTTTTTTAATTGCAGTAGATGTGTCACTGCTTTTGGGCAATATCTACAAACAAGAAAACGAAGTTGCATTATTATTGTGATCAACCTGTTCTGTTTTAACCAGGCAGCAGTAATTTAATTTCATTTGAATTGAATGAACTGCCTGGTGTTATCAGGTTCGGCTCAAGACACTAGGCTAGATTCATCAACACTTTGCAGGTTATAAAGGAGCCTCATTTAAAAGCGAGATCATGTTTGAAATTCGTTGACCATCACTTCACCCATTCTCACCCATTAGTGGGGTTCCTGCCATTTTATAATTGACAGCGTAGATGTAACGGTTTTTGAATTTAGAATATTCACTTCTATGTCTTGTTATATCAGAATAGTTTTACTGGATAGAACAAGAGATAGCTCAGAAACCTTTCAGACAGGACAAGAGGCTGACCATTGGCTGATTCTGGCTATTTCAGGGTTTTCCAGGGGTGTTATTGAGATTTTTCCCCAAAATTTTGGGTACTAGAATTCATAATGACTTTATTGTCTCTCAAGTATCTCTGTGATGGTCAACCTTATAGCTGTCTTACAGACTGCTTATTATATATGGTGTTTCCTGATTTAATTAGTTTGTTCTGAAAGGTTTTGACAGCATTTTTATGATTTTTATGATTTTGATATCCTAGACAGTGGAACTCGTTGAATGCAGGAAGAAGAAAACAGTTATGATATTGAAGAAACTCCTTTAATTATAATGGAACAAAATTGCAACTTCTGAACTGTGCAAATTTTGAGTTGCAAATTTGTGGCAAGCTTTTTTTTCTGTGAGATATTAGTTTTACAAATGTATTTTATTGGATCTACACCAGGGTATTACCTGAGGTCTAATAATGAAAATTAACATTTTAATTTTACATTTTTTTTTATTGAAAATCTTTTGCAATGCTGGACTATGTACTGTGCATATATATATAAAAAAAGTACTTTAACGTGATGGTAAATCCTAGCGATTGTGAAACGCTAGGATTTACCAGTGGAACAAATAAAGGGGACTTTCAGTCATGAAGTATAAAATACTTCATGCTGAAAGTTCCTTTATTTATCTGAAGTGTTCGCCGTACTGAGCTCCTTAGGCAGCCCACGGCAGAACGCTGTTTTACCACTTTTCCACCTGTCTATTTTCCACCTCTTAGTCAATAGCCGTGCGGGCCAGCTGACATTATGCCAGATAGCTAGGACGCTATTGGCTAAGATCACCTAACAGCAAAATAACATTCTGCCGTGAGCTGCCTGAGGAGCTCAGTGCGACGAACGCTTCAGGCAAATAAACACATTTTCAGCATTAAGTATTTTATACTTCATGACTCAAAGTCCCTTTTATTTGTTCCACTAGTAAATTTACTTTCACTTTAATATCATTAACTTGAGATTTAAATTTCTATAGATAAAGTATTTGTGTATGTGTATTTTTGATTAAAATAAAGCAAATCTTGATATTTCCTTTAATTAAGACCTTTCATTTAACAGGCATGATCACCCTATTGATAATGCTGGCTTGTTTTCCTTCATGACACTTAACTGGATTACTCCACTTGCGAAGAAAGCTAACAGGTTATGTGAACTTCAGATGAACGACCTCTGGGGTCTGCCTTCTCAAGAGTCCTCTGAAGAGAATTGTCGAAGGTGAAAAAAAATATTCAAAATATAAAGTTTTTATTTAGTGTAAATTGCATTGTTTAGCAGTATAATGTTTGTGTTTCTCCGGTTAAAGGGACCTGAAAGTCAAGATAACATTTTCATTGTTAGATAAAGCATGCCATTTAAAGAGACTTTTCATTTTACTTATATTGCAAAATCTACTTTGTTCCCTTGGAATCCTTTGTTGAAAATCATAGCTAGGTAAGCTGAGGAATAGCAATGCACTACTGGGAGCTAGCTGCTTGTGATTGGCTCACCACTCAGATGTGTTCAGCTAGGTCACAGTAGTTTGTTGTTGCATTGGAGCTCATCACCAGGAGATTTAGTAAAGCAAATGTACAGATATATACTTAGGGAATCACAAAATATTTTCTCTAAAAGACTCACAGCAAACTGGCCAGTAACCAAAACTAACTTAAAGAGATAGAGCGGACAAAATTGAAATGTGTACGGGTACATTTAATTTTTTAACACAAACTTCCAGTGGGATAAATGCTTCTAGTAAAATCTATTTACTGTTGTGAGTCAGAGGTGGCTTGTATAACACTGATGCAATACACACCTCTGCCAGTTCTCTGAGAAGACGTGGTATTTATATCCTGGTGCATAGGGCACTCACAGCATGTGTTCTTATGCCACTGTAAAACAATAATAGCTTTTACTAGAAGCATTGTTTGCTAATGGAAGTATATTGCAAAAAATCCCCCACAAACAAAAACCCTTCCTTTTGCCTTCTTTTTGAAATTTTAAAGCCCCCATGCACATTTCAGATAACAGACCAGAAGGCCCTAAAGGCAGGAGTAAGACCAGAAGGTTATTGAGAGGGATCATAGGAATGCCACTGGTTTCATTTGGTAAAACAAACAAATGCTAATACTGCAGTAGCAGTTGATTTCTGACATGTTGTAACTTCATGAATACAAAGGATGACACAGTATATTTCTCTTCATTCCTTCAACTATACAAAGGAAAACATAGTGTTGTCCTCCTGCACAGGGGAATTGCTCTTGTTCTTTATTTCCCTGCAGGTAATGCCAACATGTAATGCCAGGAAGTGCCCAGGGGCCCATTACAGTCCCTGCACCCCTTCATACATTAGTAACTGTTATTAATAAGGCCTCTAGTGAGACTCATTTTGTAATCACTGGTGACACAACAATGCACCTCTTTCTTTTAGCCAAGGGGTTAAAAATAAACGCTACTACAACTATTAATAGCTTTCACCGTGCATATTTATAAGGACCTTGCCATCTGCCCCCAACAAGGACAATGCGAAATGTGTAGGTCCTGCACACTTATCTTTTCATCAGCGGATCAACTTAAAATATCTTCCCCACTACTATGTTTACTAAGATAACATTGTGCAGCAGCAGCAGACACAAATGTACAGTAAATAAATAGGGAGCGGATTTAGTATTTAGTCACTGCAGCACCACACGTGCATCTGTGGATCACATCAGTGGATCTGTCTTCCCAGCATCACTCTCTCACTGCAGCAGTCTATCAGCTCCCGCAGTCCTGTTCCCACACAAATATTCATTTGTCCTCTCTCTTTTCTTGCCACATTTATTACATGAGACACAGTAACCTGTAAGTGCTCAATAAAAGTTACATTACTTAAATATAAATTATTTTTGATGGAAATAGTTGTAAAATATGTTTTAACTTAAAGGGATGCTAAGGTGCTCTGTACAAACAAACTGGGTTCCAGTAATGTTAATAACATTTGTTTTTAAAGGGACATGAAACCCATTTTTTTTCTTTTATGATATAGAAAAAGCATCCAATTTTAAACAACTTTCTAATTGACTTCTATTATCTAATTTGTTTTATTCTCTTGATATTTTTTGCTGAAAAACATATCTAGATAGGCTCAGTAGCTGCTGATTGGTTGCTGCACTTAGAAGCCTTATGTGATTGGCTCACCCATGTGCATTGCTTTTTCTTCAACTAAGGATATGTAAAAAAAATGAAGCAAATTAAATAATAGAAGTAAATTGGATTGTTGTTTAAATTTGTATTCTCTTTCTGAATCATGAAAGAAAATTTTTGGGTTTAGTGTCCCTTTAATGTATTTAATTATTTATATCCAAACCGTAAAGGGACATAAAACCCCCAAAAATGTCTTTTATGATTCAGATAGAACATACAATTTTAAACAATTTTCCAATTTAATTCTATTATCACATTTTGTTTGTTTTCTTGTTATCCTTTGTTGAACAACAAGAAGGTAAGTTCAGGAGTGTGCGTGTGTCTGCAGCACTATATGGCAGCAGTTCTGCAACAATATTATACATTAGCAAGAGCACTAGATGGCAGCACTATTTCCTGTCATGTAATGCTCCAGACATGTGCACTCTACCTATCTAGATACTGCTTCAACAAGAATAATAAGAGAACGAAGAAAAATTGGTAATAGAAGTAAGTTGGAAACTTTTAAATTTTTTTATTCTTTATTGAATCATGAAAGAAAAATTTGGGGTTTCATGTCCCTTTAAATGCACCCTCACCAACATGGCTCTAATAGCAATAGAAACGGTAATGAGATAATAGACTTATTTGTGGCAGTTCTACTGCTCACCAGTCAATACATTTTTACTCAGGGTGTAAACATCCTCAGCTAACTATGTTCAGTTGGTCTTTGTAAAAATAAAAAAGGAAAGAAATATATGGATATGTAATTTAAAGCAATATAAAATACCTTTATATGTTTAATTCTGTGTATTACAACCACCTTGCAATGTAATTTAATTATTTATGTCTCCCCCATTTCCAGTAGTTACCTTTTAAAATTATGTGTTTTCCAATTCTGTGAACTGGAAGTGCAGAGTACAGGCTTCATAAGTCTAACTTGTCACATGTCTGTTCCTAACTGGCCTCCGCATAGGTAATAACATACTTCAAAATATTGGAAGTTTTGCTTATAAAGTAACAAAAGCCTTTGCCTACTTCTATAATAAGGATTGGTCTGTTTACTCAAAAAAATGCAAGTGGTTGAGCAAATTTGGCCTTTGAAGAACATTTGCAACAAACAAGATGTTAATGTATTCTGATAGTGTTCATAATCAACTGGTACGTTAGTCAATTGCAAGACAGCAGTAAAGTCTTGTAATTAGTTTAGTTAATGTGAAGATTTTGAAGCATTTACATGAAATTGTATAGTGTGGTACTTTCAAGTACAAAATGTAAAATAAAATATTTACAAAAGATAAAACACAAGATACTAAAGATGTACAGCATAATCTGTTTACGAAAAAGAAATATTATTAGCCCAGAATATTGGAATCTTTTTAATACAGTTATATTTTAAATATGCATCTGTAGAAGTAATAAGGAGTGTTCTTTTATTGGTTTGTTTGTTTCTGCATTACAAGCTTTTATAACACCTAACTATATTTGTAATTGTTGCTTGGTTAAAGGTTTCAACATTTATGGGAAGAAGAGCTAAGAAAGAGCGGGAAAGAGAAAGCCTCCCTAAGATTAGTTATGTGGCGCTTCTGCAGGACCAGATCTTTACTCGCGTTGTTCTCTTTGATCATCACCATGGTGACTAACTTTATTGGACCTGTAAGTTTGCTTGAGGTTTACAGGGGTATACAATACTTCTATGTGTGTCTCAAATAAAATATACAGAGAACCTAAAAAGCCAAAATATAACATTTCTTAAAGGGACATGAAACACAATTTTTTTTTTTTAAAAAATTTTTCAGATAGAGAATAAAATTTTAAAAATGTTTCCAATTTCCAATTTTACTTCTCGTTTCTAATTTGCTTCATTCTCATGTTATTCTTTGTTAAAGAAATGTCTGGATAGATAGGGTGCACGTTTCTGGAGTCCTACATGACAGGAAATAGGGCTGCCATTGAGTGCTCTTGTTAATGTATAACATTGTTGCAAAGCTGCTGCCATATAGTGATGCAGACACGTGCACACTCCTGAACTTAACTTCCTGCTTTTCAACAAAGGATAGTAAGATATGATAATAGAAGTACATTTAAAAGTTGTTTAAAATTGTATGTTCTCTTTGAATCATGAAAAAAAGTGCATTTTATGTCCCTTTAAGACTGAACTTTATCATTGTGCTATATGTAATAACTTTTATAAATATAAAGAGTAAAAAGCAGCATAAAGGACAATAACTGAAGATAAAATATTGCTAAATGCTAATAGAAACACATAAATATGTTAGACAATGATAAGAAATGAAGGGTTGATCTAAAGAAAAACAATTTTTATATTTTAATTGTTTTTTTTTTTTTCTACAGGCGGTTTTTATCCGTGCATTGTTAGAGTATTCAGAAGCTCTGCAATCAGATCTTCTGAAAGGTCTGCTCCTTGTATTTGGTATTTTTATAGCAGAGCTCATTCGTTCCTGGTCTTTTGCACTAAATTGGGCTCTCAACTACAGAACAGGAATTCGGCTAAAGGGAGCCGTGCTATCTATGGCTTTCAAAAAGATTCTGAAACTGAAAGAATCAAAGGATATCACAGTAGGAGAGGTGAGAGTTTATGCATCATTTACTTCCTCATTGGCATGTTATTTGCAAGTAGAATACAGACAGTGCATGTGACTTTCTACAGTTTGTTTTGGTACTTTATTCAGCTCAAAGGGACAGAAAACCTCAAATTTTTATTTTGTTTCTTTGGATAGAATTTACAAATTTAATGAACTTTTCAATTTACTTATTTTATCAAATGTTCTTCATTCTCTTGTTATTCTTTGCTGAAAGAACATTGGCAGCTAGCTAAACTCCTAGTTAGCCAATCACAAGAAACAAATGTGTGCAGGCACCAATCAGCAGCTAGCTCCCATTAGTGTAGGATATGTGTGTATTCTTTTTCAACAAGGGATACTTAGAGAGCAAGCACATTTGAAAATAGAAGTGAATTTACAGTGTTTTAAAATGACTTGCTCTATCTGTATCATGCAAGCTTAATTCTGACTTTCCAATCCCTTTAATAAAAGACAATTTATCAGATAACTGTACATCTTATTTAAAAATTAGAGTAAATAGCTTTTCACCAGTCATCAGTGTGATCTTACAATTTGTATAACCTTCCTTTTCAGTGAAGACCAAGAAACAAAAAAATCTACTATGTTTTAAGCAGTCCTCCTTTCAGATCATATTCTGCCTGCCACTCCCCCATGTTTATATATAACTTAAAAGATGAAACACAACATTAGTTCAATGTAATTTCTCTGCTGGTTTGTACTTCTTGTTTTCCTGAAAACGTATTTTATATAATGATAAATTACACTCGCTCACTTTTAATAATCAATTTTTCTCTCCAGCTTGTTAACATGTGCTCTAACGATGGTTACAGACTTTTTGACGTGGCAGCGATAGGCTGTACATTGGCCGCAGGTCCCATTATTGCTGTCTTAGGAATGGTATATACAGCTCTTTTCATTGGACCAACAGCATTGCTAGGTTCTGCAATATATATACTATTTTATCCATTTATGGTAAGGCTGCTTATATTGTTTATAATATTCCTTTTTGCGTCTTATGTTTTCATGTGTAATTTATTGTCAAGAAAGGAAGACAATTTAAGGATGTACCATTTTAAGTAAACCATTTTAAGTAAATAATAGACAAATAATCATTCTCATTTATTCCTGGGTTTTATGTATTTATTAATTGCTTTTTTTTTCCTGTACCTTGTATTGGCTACCTTGAAGGATACTTTAGACATATATATCATGGCTGTTCTTCCGAAGGCCTTAGTACAATATAATTTACTTCATGTACACTAGTATTTTTTTTTTTGGAATGTGTTTTTACTTATTGCATCAGATATTACTTAAATGAGTTTATCAAATGCAATACTGATATTATAATTGAGATTTAATTACCACTTTTTTTCCTTTTGAATTTAGATGCTGTCATCACAAGTGACTGCCTATTTTAGGAAAAAATGCATAGCTGTCACAGATAAAAGAGTGCGGATTATGAATGAAATCTTAAATTGTATCAGGTTTATAAAGATGTATGCTTGGGAGAATACTTTCATATACAGTGTTCAAGGTCAGTGAATTTCTTTACGGTATAGCAAGCAACTCTATTATAATTATTATACTAGACATGTGCGCCACTGCTATTAACCAATAAGTATTTTTAGGAAGTACAAACAATGGATTAAACATGAAACACAGATTTTTTTTTTTAAATCATTTTTCTTTATTAAAGGGATACTGAACCCACATCTTTTCTTTCATGATTCAGATGGAGCATGCAATTTTAAGCAACTTTCTAATTACTCCTATAATCAAATTTTCTTCATTCTCTTGCTATCTTTATTTGAAAAAGCAGAAATGTAAGGTTAGAAGCCAGACCATTTTTGGTTCAGACCTGGGTAGCACTTGCTGATTATAGGAGTAAATTAGAAAGTTGCGTAAAATTGCATGCTCTATCTAAATCATGAAAGAAAAAATTTGGTTTTAGTATCCCTTTAAACAAGTTAAAACTTACAATCAGGGGTTTACACACATAGAAATGTCACCACGAGCAGCTGAAGATTTTCGGCCATAGTGGCATATTTATCAAGCTCCGTATGAAGGCTCGCAGGAAGCAGAAGTTATGAAGCAGCAGCGTTCTAAAGACCGCTGATCCATAACCTATCCGCCTGCTCTGAGGCAGCGGACAGAAATCAATCCGATCGAATATAATCAGGTTTATTGACACCCCCTGCTAGCGGACGATTGACCGCGAATCTGCAGGGGCGGCATTGCACCAACAGTTCACAAGAACTGCTGGTGCAATGATAAATGCCGACAGCATATGCTGTCGGCATTTATCAATGTGCAGGGGACATGATACGCTAAATCGTATTATGTCTAAACTGCCGCACTCCCGCCTCGCAAACACTAGTTCAATTTTATTAACCCCTAATCTGCCATCCCTAACATCGCCGACACCTACCTACATTTATTAACCCCTAATCTGCCGCCCCCAACGTCGCCGCCACTATTATAAAGTTATTAACCCCTAAACCTAAGCCTAACCCTAACACCCCCCTAATTTAAATATAATTTAAATAAATCTAAATAAAATAACTACAATTAACTAAATAATTCCTATTTAAAACTAAATACTTACCTATAAAATAAACCCTAAGATAGCTACAATATAACTAATAGTAACATTGTATCTAGCTTAGGGTTTATTTTTATTTTACAGGCAAGTTTGTATTTATTTTAACTAGGTACAATAGTTATTAAATAGTTAATAACTATTTAATAGCTACCTAGTTAAAATAAAGACAAATTTACCTGTAAAATAAGTTACAATTACACCTAACACTACACTATAATTAAATTAATTAAATAAACTAAATACAATTAAATACAATTATCTAAAGTACGAAAAAAACCAAACACTAAATTACAGAAAATAATAAAATAATTACAGCTTTTTTTAAACTAATTACACCTAATCTAATCCCCCTAATAAAATAAAAAAGCCCCCCAAAATAAAAAAGCCCTATACTATGCTAAATTACAAATAGCCCTTAAAAGGGCCTTTTGCGGGGCATTGCCCCAAAGTAATCAGCTCTTTTACCTGTAAAAAAAGTACAATACCCCTCCCAACATTAAAACCCACCACCCACACACCCAACCCTACTCTAAAACCCACCCAATCCCCCCTTAATAAAACCTAACATTAACCCCTTGAAGATCACCCTGCCTTGGGAATTCTTCACCCAGCCGGGCCGAAGTCCTCAACAAAGCCGGGCGAAGTGGTCCTCCAGACGGGCAGAAGTCTTCATCCAAGCCGGGAAGAAGAGGTCCTCCAGATGGGCAGAAGTCTTCATCCAGACAGCATCTTCTATCTTCATCCATCCGGCACGGAGCGGGTCCATCTTCAAGACATCCGACGCGGAGCATCCTCTTCTTTCTTGATCCGATGACTAAATGAAGGTTCCTTTAAATGACATCATCCAAGATGGCATCCCTTTAATTCCAATTAGCTGATAGAATTCTATCAGCCAATCAGAATTAAGGTAGAAAAAATCCTATTGGCTGATGCAATCAGCCAATAAGATTGAACTTCAATCCTATTGGCTGATTGGAACAGCCAATAGAATGTGAGCTCAATCCTATTGGCTGTTCTAATCAGTCAATAGGATTGAAGTTCAATCCTATTGGCTGATTGCATCAGCCAATAGGATTTTTTTCTACCTTAATTCCGATTGGCTGATAGAATTCTATCAGCCAATCAGATTTGAAGGGACGCCATCTTGGATGACGTCATTTAAAGGAACCTTCATTCAGTTGTCGGATCAAGAAAGAAGAGGATGCTCCGCGTCGGATGTCTTGAAGATGGACCCGCTCCGCGCCGGATGGATGAAGATAGAAGATGCCGTCTGGATGAAGACTTCTGCCCGTCTGGAGAACCTCTTCTTCCCGGCTTGGATGAAAACTTCTGCCCATCTGGAGGACCACTTCGCCCGGCTTCGTTGAGGACTTCGGCCCGAACTTAAATTATATTTAAGTTAGGGGGGGTTAGGGTTAGGGTTAGACTTAGATTTAGGGGTTAATAACTTTAATATAGTGGTGGCGACGTTGGGGTTGTGGTGACATTGGGGGGCGTCAGATTAGGGGTTAATAAATATAATGTAGGTGTCGCCGATGTTGGGGGCAGCAGATTAAGTATAATGTGGGTGGCGGCGGTTTCCGGAGCGGCAGATTAGGGGTTAATAATATAATGTAGGTGTCGGCGATGTTGGGGGGGGGGAAGATTAGGGGTTAATAAGTGTAAGATTAGGGGTGTTTAGACTCGGGGTTCATGTTAGGGTGTTAGGTGTAGACATAAATGTGTTTCCCCATAGGAATTAATGGGGCAGCGTTAGGAGCTGAACGCTGCTTTTTTGCAGGTGTTGTTTTTTTTTTTGAGCCGGCTCTCCCCCATTGATTCCAATGGGGAAATCGTGCACAAGCACGTTTTACCAGCTCACCGCTAACGTAAGCAGCGCTGGTATTGAGGTGAGATGTGGAGCTAAATTTTGCTCTCTGCTCACTTTTCTGCGGCTAACACCGGGTTTGTAAAAACTCCTAATACCAGCGTTGTCTGTAGGTGAGCGGTGAGCATAAAATGCTCGTTAGCACCGCACACCATTACCGACAAAACTTGTAATCTCGCCGAATGTTCTTTATTCCAAACATTAAAAGTTGCAAATACACCAAAAGACTATTAATCCAATCTACAGATTTAACCACCTTTGGGCTGTCTCCCTAACAAACAAAAATCAGATCATCACTGAAACATTAATATGATATAATATTGTCCTTAAATTGACCCTGGTCTCCAAAAATGCAGGTCAGCTCCCACTATCCCAGTATATATTTGGCAAATGTAGCCCCTGTAGTTGGATATAGAAAATCCCCTCAAATTTAATGGTGGGCAAAACATGTGTAACCCTAACTATATAATACTGGATCTTTAAAAGAAAAATGAGTGTATCTTGTTATAAAAAACTTTATTGCCAAAAGTCCCTTTTCATGAGGAGTAAAGGAATATAGTTACACCATATCAATATAATGCTCACTGTAGCCTGTCAACCAGGCTACATTTAAGGTAGGTACATATTTAGTGTAAGTACATAACAGCCAATGAGTATTTGTAGGAAGTGACCATCAGCCAATCAGCATTAGTAGGAAGTACATAAATTAAATTTGTATTTCAATAAAAAAAATCACATGTTAAGATGCTGCTTTTTCATACTGTTGCTTTTTCAAATGGATAAAATAAATTTTGTGAACACAATCAAGTTATGGCATTATGGCTGCTCGCTAATTTCGTGTACGTTATTTTTATTGCGCCCCTTTCATAACGTAGGTATTACAGGTTTGAAAAAACCTGGCTTGTGCGGGCGATATGGTGGCATTGAGCTCCATACTTCACCCAAATACAAGCGCTATTTTGATGTGCTCATGCATGATTTCCCCATAGACATCAATGGGGAGAGCCGGCTAAAAAGAAGCCTTATCACCTGCGATCACGGAATGAAAAGCTCCGTAACGCAGCCCCATTGATGTCTATGGGGAAAGAAAATGTTATGTTTAGACAGAACACCCTAACATAAAAACCACATCTAAACACCCCTAATCTGCCACCCCCAACATTGCCGCCACCTACATTATAGTTATTAACGCTTAATCTGCTGCCCCTAACATCGCTGCCACCTACATTACAGTTATTAACCCCTAATCTGCTGGCCCTAATATCTCCGCCAACTACCTACACTTATTAGCCCCTAATCTGCTGCCCACAATGTCGCCGCCACTATACTAAAGTTATTAACCCCTAAACCTCTGGCCTCCCACATTACTAACACTACATAAATATATTAACCCCTAAACCTAACCCTAAGCCTAACACCCCCTAACTTAAATATAATTAAAATAAATCTAAATTAAACTTACAATTATTACCTAAATAATTCCTATTTAAAACTAAATAGAAACTTACCTGTAAAAAAAAACATAAGCTAGCTACAATATAACTAATAGTTATAGTGTAGCTAGCTTAGGTTTTATTTTTATTTCACAGGTAAGTTTTTATTTATTTTAACTAGGTAGACTAGTTAGTAAATGGTTATTAACTATTTACTAACTACCTAGTTAAAATAAATACAAACTTACCCGTCAAATAAATCCTAAACAACCTTTCACTAACACCTAACATTACAATAAAATAAAATAAATTAAATTAATAAAATACTATGTACTAAATTACAAAAAAAACAAAACACTAAATTACACAAAATAAAAAACGAAATTATCAAAAATAAAAACTAATTACTTCTAATCTAATAGCCCTATCAAAATAAAAAAGCCCCCCAAAATAAAAAAAACCCTAGCCTACACTAAACTGCCAATGGCCCTTAAAAGGGCCCTTTGCAGGGCATTGCCCCAAAGATAACAGCTCTTTTACATAGCAATTACAAATACAAACGTCCCCCCAACAGTAAAACCCACCACCCACACAACCAAACCCCCCAAATAAAATTCTATCTAAATAAACATAGGGAAAAAATCCTGTTGGCTGTTGCAATCAGCCAATAGGATTGAGCTTTCATCCTATTGGCTGATCCAATCAGCCAATAGGATTGAGCTCTCATTCTATTGGCTGTTCCAATCAGCCAATATGATGAAAGCTCAATCCTATTGGCTGATTGCAACAGCCAATAGGAATTTTTCCCCTTTAATTCCTATTGGCTGATAGAAATCTTTCAGCCAATAAGAATGTAAGGGACGCCATCTTGGATGACGTCACTTAAAGGGAACCTTCATTTTCCAGCGACCATAAGAAGAGGATGCTCCACGCCAGATGTCTTGAAGATGTACCCGCTCCGCGCCGGATGGATCAATATAGAAGATGCCGTCTGGATGAAGACTTCTGCCGGCTTTGATGAGAACTTCTGCCTGCTTGGATGAAGACTTCTGCGGGCTGGATGAGGATGGATGTCTGGTCTTCGAAAACTGTAAGTGGATCGTCGGGGGTTAGTGTTTTTTTAAGGGTTTATTGGGTGGGTTTTATTTTTAGCTTAGGGTTTGGGCACCGTAAAAGACCTAAATGCCCTTTTAAGGGCAATGCCCATCCAAATGCCCTTTTCAGGGCAATGGTTAGCTTAGGTTTATTTAGATAGAATTTTATTAGGGGGGTTTGATTGTGTGGGTGGTGGGTTTTACTGCTTGGGGGGATTTTTGTATTTTTAATTGCTTTGTAAAAGAGCTGATATCTTTGGGGCAATGCCCCGCAAAAGGCCATTTTAAGGGCTATTGGCAGTTTAGTGTAGGCTAGGGTTTTTTTATATTTTGCTGGGCTTTTTTATTTTGATAGGGCTATTAGATTAGGAGTAATTCGTTTTTATTTTTGATAATTTCGTTTTTTATTTTGTGTAATTTAGTGTTTAATTTTTTTTGTAATTTAGATAATTGTATTTTATTAATTTAATTTATTTTATTGTAATGTTAGTTTCAAGTGTAAGGCAGGTTAGCTTTTATTTTACAGGTAACTTTGTATTTATTTTAAATAGGTAGCTAGTCTGTGAAATAAAAATAAAACCTAAGATAGCTACAATATAACTATTAGTTATATTGTATCTAGCTTAGGTTTTATTTCACAGGTAACTTTGTATTTTTTTTTTAAATAGGAATTATTTAGTTAATAATTGTAAGGTTTATTTAGATTTAATTATAATTATATTTAAGTTAGGGGGTGTTAGGATTAGGGTTACGTTAGGGTTAGACTTATGCTTAGGGTTACATTAGGGTTAGGTTCAGGGGTTAATATATTTATGTAGTGATGTGGGAGGCCAGAGGTTTAGGGGTAATAGTTTAATTTAGTATATTTTGTTGTGGGGGGCTTGCGGTTTAGTGGTTAATAGGTTTATTATAGCGGCGGTGTGGGCGGACGGCAGATTAGGGTTTAATAATATTTAAGTAATGTTTGCGATGCGGAAGTGCGGCGGTTTAGGGGTTAATAGGTTTATTATAGTGTTGACGATGTCGGGGAGCAGCGGAATAGGGGTTAATAAATTTTAATAGTGGCGGCGATGTCTGGATTGGCAGATTAGGGGTTAATAATTTTATTATAGTGTTTGCTGGAGGGAAGGACCTCGGTTTAGGGGTTAATAGGTAGTTTATGGGTGTTAAGTGCACTTTTTAACACTTTAGTTATGAGTTTTAACTTACAGCTTTGTAGCATAAAACTCATAACTACTGACTTTAGATGGCGGTACAGATCTTGTCATTTTAGGCTGTACCGCTCACTATTTGGCCTCACAGCAAAACTTGTAATACCGGCGCTATGGAAGTCCCATTGAAAAAGGACTTTTTAAAAGGTGCAGTACTGACGTTGCATGACGGCAAAAAGGTGTGAGGTACAGCTATTCTGACAAGACTTGTAATACCGGCATTAGGGAAAAAGCAGCGTTATGGGCCATAACGATGCTATTTGAGTCATAACGCAAAACTCATAATCTAGCTGATTGTGCCTTAAAAGAAGTAATTCAATTTTGAAGCACAATTTTAACCTCCATTTGCAAGGGAATATAGATCTGACTGAGTTACTGATTCAGTAAATTGCTAATTTTTATAGATTTGAATGTTTAGGTTTGAAAATTATCACTAGCTGTTTGTGACATGTTGATCGATTTTCTTTTAGCTATCAGAAAGGATGAGAAAGCATTTTTGGAAAAGGCCGGTTATGTGCAGAGTATCACTTCTGGAATAGCTCCTGTTATTGTTGTTGTGGCTAGTGTCTGTACCTTTACACTACACATGGCTCTAGGTTATGATCTAAGTGCACCAGAGGTATGTGACTAATTATAAGGTGTGTTGGGATTGTGGTTAGGTAACCTCATTTAAATAAGACTGCTTGTCATATATGGCATGATATTTCCGTTTAGCTTACAAAAAATATAGTCATCTTCTACCACAGTATGACAGTGTTTAAAAATATTAAATTGCAAATATATTGTCATAACAATACTAAATATTCTATTTACTGTTTATTAAATACTTTGCTGAGAGGTTTTTTTTTTTTCAAGATGAATGCATGGCTTAAAGTGGGATGAAATTTATGATTTAATTACTCATAAAGGGCTGGATTACAAGTGAGGAGCTATCTTAAATGTGTCCCTTTACCAGTGAATGTTAAATAACCAGCCATAGCAAGTGACTGGTTAATGCTACCGCTAGCTCACTTTTACACTTAGCGCTAACAATCATTAACCAGCGGTCAGACCTCTGGTTAATAAACAAAAGTTGCCCCAATTACACCCAAAATAAAGAGGACTGTAGAGTAACATGAAATAAAAATATGAGCATCTTTATTTAAATTAAAAAAAACTGCACAAAGCAGTTATAAGGGGTTAAAGTAAGGGGATGTGGGGTGTTTGGAAAAAAAAAAAAAAAACAGCACCTAAAGTGCCTTTACTTAGAAATAAATGGGGGACTGTGTTTTTACGCTAAATATATATGTTTATGCTTTTATACATGTATATTTATGTGGTAATATGTGTATTTACACATATAAACACATAAATATATATGTACAGTATATATTCATAAACATATATATTTTTATTTTGCTGCCCAACGCTGTGTGATTTGCCATGTCTGACTGCATGAAAACGAGGCTCCCATAAGCGCTTGGCTTTAACGTGCACTAGTATAACTGTATGGAACGCAAATATTGCGTTCCACTCGAAATTTAGCCCAAAATATTTACAAAAAAAACAGTTTTGGAATGTATTTTAATTATGCCTTTTACCCATTTGTCTTGCAATTAACTATGACACAGTAGTTGCACAATGTTATCTATATAAAACACATAAACTAACGTCCTCTAACTGTGAAAAACTGTCAAATGCATTCAAATTAGAGGCGGCCTTCAAGGGCTTTAAAATTAGCATATGAGCCTACCTAGTATTAGCATTCAACTATGAATAACAAGAGAACAAAGCAAATTTGATGATAAAAGTAAATTAGAATCATGAAAGTTTAATTTGGACTTTACTATCCCTTTAAAGTAAGACACAATATAATCCAACTGTGATTATATATAAAGACTGCATGATCTAAAACTAGCAAATGAGCATCACATCATCACATTTAGGGCCCAAATGAGATACAATTTTTCAGGATGATGAGAAATCAGCGGTTATTTTGAAACAATTGCCAGGCTAAATTTGGTGAGAAGAAAAACTAAGACATAGAGGCATTGTATGCTTAGATAATTCCAATATAAACTGTAAAGAACCTTTTCATATATGTCCAAGGAATGCCTCTGTTCAGCACATTCGCCAATACTGCAAAACTTATTTAACAATACATATACGCCTAGATTACGAGTCTTGTGTTAGCCTTAAAAAGCAGCGTTGAGAGGTCCCAACGCTGCTTTTTAAAGGGACATGAAACCCACATTTTTTCTTTCATGATTTAGAAAGAGAATGCAATTTTAAACATCTTTCTAATTTATTTCTATTATCTAATTTGTTTTATTCTCTTGATATTCTTTGCTGAAAAGCATATCTAGATATGCTCAGTAGCTGCTGATTGGTTGCTGCACATAGAAGCCTCATGTGATTGGCTCACCCATGTGCATTGCTTTTTCTTCTAATAAGGATATATAAAAAATGAAGCAAAATAAATAATAGAAGTAAATTGTAATGTTGTTTAAATTTGTATGTTCTATCTGAATCATGAAAGAAAGATTTTGGGTTTAGTGGCCCTTTAATGCCCGCTGGTATTACGAGTCTGGCAGGTACCAGTGTACCGCTCACTTTTCTTCTGCAACTCGAGCATACCGCAAATCCACTTACGTCAATTGCATATTCTATCTTTTTCATGGGATTTGCCTAACGCCAGTATTTCGAGTCTTGAAAAAAGTGAGCGGTAGACCCTCTCCTGTCAAGACTCCTAATGCATTTAAAAGTCCCCCCTACATCGCAAACATTTAAATACATTTTTTAACCCCTAATCTGCCGACCGGACATCGCCACCACTTCAATAAATATATTAACTCCAAAATCGCCGCACTCCCGCCTCGCAAACATTAGTTACATTTTATTAACCCCTAATCTGCCATCCCTAACATCGCCAACACCTACCTACATTTATTAACCCCTAATCTGCCGACCCCAACGTCGCCGCAACTATATTAAATGTATTAACCCCTAAACCTGTCTAGCCCATATCCTAACACCCCCCTAATTTAAATATAATTTAAAATAATCTAAATAAATATTACTATCATTACCTAAATTATTCCTATTTAAAACTGAATACTTACCTATAAAATAAACCCTAAGCTAGCTACAATATAACTAATAGTTAAATTTGTATCTAGCTTATGGTTTATATTTATTTTACAGGCAACTTTGTATTTATTTTAACTAGGTAGAATAGTTATTAAACAGTTATTAACTATTTAATAACTTCCTAGTTAAAATAAAGACAAATATACCTGTAAAATAAATCATAACCTAAATTACAATTACACCTAACACTACACTAGCATTAAATAAATTACCTAAATTAACTACAATTAATTACAATTAAATTCAATAAACTAAATTACGGAAAAAAACACTAAATTACAGAAAATAATAAAATAATTACAATTTTTTAAAACTAATTACACCTAATCTAATCCCCCTAATACAATTAAAAAAAAAAAAAAATCCCTACCCTATACTAAATTACAAATAGCCCTTAAAAGGGCTTTTTGCGGGGCATTGCCCCAAAGTAATCAGCTCTTTTACCTGTAAAAAAAAAAGACAACCCCCCTCAACATTACAACCCACCACCCACACACCCAACCCTACTCTAAAACCCACCCAATCCCCCCTTAATAAAACCTAACACTACCCCCTTGAAGATCACCCTACCTTGAGACGTCTTCACCCAACCGGGCAGAAGTGGTCCTCCAGACGGGCAGAAGTCTTCATCCTATCCGGGCAGAAGAAGTCCTCCAGACGGGCAGAAGTCTTCATCCAGGCGGCATCTTCTATCTTCATCAATCCGGAGCGGAGCGGGTCCATCTTCAAGACATCCGACGCGGAGCATCCTCTTCTTCCGACGACTAACACTAAATGACGGTACCTTTAAGTGACGTCATCCAAGATGGCGTCCCTTCGATTCCGATTGGCTGATAGAATTCTATCAGCCAATCGGAATTAAGGTAGAAAAAATCCTATTGGCTGATGCAATCAGCCAATAGGATTGAGCTCGCATTCTATTGGCTGATGCATTTAGCCGATAGAATGCAAGCTCAATCCTATTGGTGGATTGGATCAGCCAATAGGATTGAAGTTCAATCCTATTGGCTGATTGCATCAGCCAATAGGATTTTTTCTACCTTAATTCTGATTGGCTGATAGAATTCTATCAGCCAATTGGAATTGAAGGGACGCCATCTTGGATGACGTCACTTAATGGTACCGTCATTTAGTGTTAGTCGTTGGAAGAAGAGGATGCTCAGCGTTGGATGTCTTGAAGATGGACCCGCTCCGCTCCTTTTGGATGAAGATAGAAGATGCCGCTTGGATGAAGACTTCTGCCCGTCTGGAGGACTTCTTCTGCCCAGATAGGATGAAGACTTCTGCCCATCTGGAGGACCACTTCTGTCCGGTTGGTGAAGACGTCTCAAGGTAGGGTGATCTTCAAAGGGGTAGTGTTAAGTTTTATTAAGGGGGGATTGGTGGGTTTTAGAGTAGGGTTGGGTGTGTGGATGGTGGGTTGTAATGTTGGGGGGATTGTCTTTTTTTACAGGTAAAAGTGCTGATTACTTTGGGGCAATGCCCCGCAAAAAGACCTTTTAAGGGTTATTTGTAATTTAGTATAGGGTAGGGATTTTTATTATTTTGGGGGGCTTTTTTATTGTATCAGGGGGATTAGATTAGGTGTAGTTTTAAAAAATTGTAATTATTTTATTATTTTCTGTAATTTAATTGTAATGAATTGTAGTTAATTTAGGTAATTTATTTAATGATAGTGTAGTGTTAGGTGTAATTGTAACTTAGGTTAGGATTTATTTTACAGGTATATTTGTCTTTATTTTAACTAGGAAGTTATTAAATAGTTAATAACTATTTAATAACTATTGTACCTGGTAAAAATAAATACAAAGTTGCCTGTAAAATAAAAATAAACCCTAAAATAGATACAATGTAACTATTAGTTATATTGTAGCTATCTTATGGTTTATTTTATAGGTAAGTATTTATTTTTAAATAGGAATAATTTATTTTGATTAATTTAAACTATATTTAAGTTAGGGGGTGTTAGGGTTAGACTTAGATTTAGGGGTTAATAACTTTAATATAGTGGCGGCGACATTGGGGGCAGCAGATTAGGGGTTAATAATTGTAGGTAGGTGTCGGCGACATTGGGGGCGGCAGATAAGGGGTTAATAAATAAAATGTAGGTGTCGGCGATGTTGGGGGCAGCAGATTAGGGGTTCATAAGTATAATGTAGGTGGTGGCGGTGTCCGGAGCGACAGATTAGGGGTCAATAATATAATGTAGGTATCAGCGATAGCGGGGGCGGCAGATTAGGGGTTAATAAGTGTAAGATTAGGGGTGTTTAGACTCGGGGTTCATGTTAGGGTGTAGACATAAAATGTATTTCCCCATAGGAATCAATGGGGCTGCGTTAGGAGCTGAACGCTGCTTTTTTGCAGGTTTTTTTTTCAGCCGGCTCTGCCCCATTGATTCCTATGGGGAAATTGTGCATGAGCACGTTTTGCCAGCTTACCGCTACCGTAAGCAACGCTGGTATTGAGGTGAGATTTGGAGCTAAATTCTGCTCTACGCTCACTTTTTTGCGGCTAACGCCGGATTTAAAATAACCTGTAATGCCAACATTACTGTAGGCGGTAAGGAAAAACTGTGCGTTAGCACCGCACACCATTACCGACAAAAACTCGTAATCTAGCCGATAGTTTGAAGGAATTTGAACCGAATTTTAACACCTTATTTCAACTTTGTTTTCAGAAATTACTGTGTACCATAAATACGAGTTTTATTGTGTACATTGACCTTTTTTGCAGCGGGTTTTTGACACCCATTTGATTGTTTACTGTTATATGAGTTTTCATGCGTAATATGATTCCAATTTTTACAGTATACATTCAGTACACTTTTGAAATGCTGATTGTTTTAGCACTATCTTTTATGTATGTATTTTTAGATCCCATACCAAAATGTAGGCAATGACCCCGAGGACCTGATGATTAAAACTTGCTGCTTTTCAGAGAAATCACACAAAATCTTTGAGATTTTTTTCAGACCTTATATTGTAATATAGGAGTCTCTCCATCAAATACAGAACCCTGCATAGTGAGATAAACATCTCTCATGGCCAAATTATTGTTTCTAAAATTATTTGAGGGACCTCACCATAATGACAAGACTTGTGAGATCATCTCACCTTAGAGGAGAGCTTTAGCTCATTGGGCCCTAAGTGAGATACACAGCTCACAGTGTAAAATTTGCCTTTAGATAACCTCATGATATCACTAATGGATATTTTCAAATTATCTCACCAGGGTGGAGAACTTTAAATCATTGAGTCCCTAGTATGATGTATAATACAATATACAATAGTATTGTGCAATTGAATGAGTAATAAACAAGAAATGAGGTTGTACATACCTCACGTTGCAATACGACACTGCAAGTATGGTAAGCTTGGCAGTGCTAAAGTAAACTACTAAGGGTTCCTGTATTTTTTATAAAGAGCAATAATTAAATAATCACAATTCCTTATTTCAGTTTCTTAGCTTTGCCTATGATTGTGTAAGTGAATTACTATACTTGCTTGTTTTGTGATCCATTTCCTGTTTTTTGCTAAGGCCTTCACAGTTTTAGCAATATTCAATGCGATGACATCAGCTCTGAAAATGATTCCATTTGCTGTAAGAGCAGCCTCCGAAGCTTCCGTTTCTGTCACTAGATTCCAGGTGTGTGTTTTTATTTTTTATGTTGTCCTCTTTCTGTTGTTGTTTGTGTAAACAGTTTTTCAATTACTAAAATAAATGTTCTGATCTGTATAAATGTAATTTACCCTTTAACTGTGTGATTATGCTGTTTCCTATTCAGTGTTGTACTGTGCCTATAAAATACTTTTATTTGTAAATGCAAAGAAAATAAATCTTAGTGAAATAAAAAAAAGATAAATAAAAAGCTATTACTGATACAAAGGACATTTTGGTGACTAATGTGGGGATGAAAACCTATATTTAAAATCACAAGCAAAAATTACATAGTTCCACATATCAACAAGATCTCACCATACATGTTGAGAAGGGATCGCAATCAAAATGACTAAAACATTTAAATTTTGTACCCTAAATAAATGCATGAGGCCTTAAATAAAACCATCTAAGTGTTTATGGACCTCTAGGGAACCAAAATCAAAGCTCTAGTAAAACTGGGTGAGGAACAAAATAAAATAAATATAGTCAACTGATATTTTGGACCCCTGATTTAGACATCTAACTCACAATCACCTAGATTACGAGTTTTGCGCTAAACAGGGTGCAAAACTAACCAACAAAATTGTGTTATTGCACTCTCCATAGCGCTGCCATTACGAGTTACTGAAAAGTCTCCTTGTGCTGTGCGTTATGGTGCGTTAAGCTCCATACCGCACAAAACCAAGGGATGAGTTTATGTGCTCGTGCACACTTTCCCCCTAGTGTGACAACCCCTGAAGTGTCTTGATTTTTATATTGGAACCCAGTTGCAGTGGAACAGGACTTCCTTATGATCACGACCCTCAGGAAAACCTGGATTTTGGAACAGATCCTGAAGCATAAGTGGTGGCACGGAGGCCTTTAATAATAAAAGGGCAAAGACAGAGGCAAAGTCAAAACAATCCAAAGCCAGGGTAGGCAGCAGGCAAGCGAGGTAACAAGGGCAATCCGAAGTCAGGTACCAGGAAATCTGTATAACAAAATCAGAGTTAACACAGACAAAATACAAGGGAAGAACTCCAGAACCAGGAAGCAAGGAAAATAACCAAGCACTGACTGGGGGACATGCTGAGAATTTATAGGGAAACTAAGTCACGTGTCCGGTCACCTGCCCCCAGTAGGTGGAGCAAGCTGAGTCAATAAGAGGAGGTCAGTCCCGCTCATCCTTTTCCCCTCTTTGAGAAAGGATACCCGCAATAGCAATGTCAGAGGCGTCTACCTCAAGATAGAAAGCTTTGGTAGTGTCTGGTTGTACCAGAATAGGTGCTTGGATGAATAATTTTTTTAGTTTTTCAAAAGCCTCTTGAGCTTGAGTTGTCCATAGTTGTTATGTTTCTTAGTCAGGGTGGTTATGTGAGAGCATATTTGGGAGAAACCTTTGATAAAGCGTCTGTAAAAATTTGCAAACCCTAGAAAACATACAGATTTCTTATCTTTAGGTACGGGCCATTCCAAAATAGTTGTAATTTTACGGGGATCCATTTGGATCTGTCCAGGAGTGATGATGTAGCCCAGGAATTCTACAGATTCCGTATTAAATACGCATTTTTCCAGTTTAGCGTATAATCCGTGTTCACGGAGATGGAGCAGTATCCTCTTCATGTGTTCAAGGTGTTCAGCAGGAGAAGAGGAAAAAACTAGGATATCATCTAAATAAATAATTACAAAGGAATCCAAAATGTCCTGAAAAACATCTTTTAGGAAGTGTTGGAACATGGCAGGAGTGTTACAGAGCCCAAAGGGCATAACGAGGTACTCAAATTGTCCGTACCAAGTTCAGAAGGCGGTCTTCCATTCGTTCCCCTCTCGTACCTGGACTAGGTTATATGCACCCCGCAGATCTATTTTCATAAAGATGTTTGCTTTTCTTAGTCTATCTAGGAGTACTGGTATCAATAGTAGGGGTTATCGGTTCTTTATGGGGATATTATTTAAGGCACGGTAATCAATACAGGGGCGAAGACCTCCATCTTTCTTGCCAACAAAGAAAATACCTGCCCCTGCTGGGGACGCTGAGGGCTGTATGAAGCCTTTAGTTAAACTTTCCAAGATGTATTCCTTTAGATATTTTAGTTCAGCCTCAGATAAAGGAAATATGCGTCCATAAGGTATAGGAGCGCCCGGAAGTAAATCAATTGGACAATCATACGGGCATCTAGGAGGTAACTGATTAGCACTTTTCTTGTTAAAGATGTCTTGGAACTCCTTATATTTATCAGGCAAACTGACTGAGGGCTCAGAGACCATAGTGGATATCTGTAATGGGGTCTTGTTCAGACAAGTGGTGGTACAAAAATTAGAGGAGAAGGTGAGGGTACCTTTAACCCAATTGTTAACTGGATTGTGGATTTGAATCCAGGGGATGCCTAGGATGAGTGGGAACATTGGTGAAGGAATGATGTCTAGATTAATTTTTTCTTTATGATGTCCAAGAAGGAGACATATAGGACCAGTTTCATATACTACCGGTCCACAACATATAATGATAAGGGGTGTGGCTTTAATCGCATAAGAAGGTGATAGGTCTGTACCAAGGTCTGGTCTATGAAACAACCGCTGGCTCCAGAGTCTATGACGACAGTTACCGAATGATTCTCACTTCCCCACTGTAGAGAAAAAGAAATAGAAAGGTAAGAGGAGGTGGATGGAGTAGTAGAAGTCCAGGAAGAAGGAGCAATGATTCCCTTACCATATGTGGATTGAACAGGACATGTCCTTAGTAGTTGATCAGCTTTACCACAGTAGAGGCACAGACCTTGTGAACGACGTCTCTTCTGTTCTTCCTCAGGGACGACAAACCAGACCTATTTGCATAGGTTCTTCCATGGAGGAGGTAGAGAAGGATGCAGAAGCCACAGGACTTGAAGGATCCAAAGACCTGAGAGGAAATTGCTTCTCATTTCTAGGTTCACGGAAGCGATGGTCTAACTGTGTGACTAACAGGATCAATTATTCCAAGGAGGTAGGAATTCCCACTCTGGCCAGTTCACCTTTTAGGGTCTCAGTTAGCCCCAACCAATATTGTTCAATTAGACCCGTCTCGTTGTAGCCTGTGTCGGGAGCCAGTTCCCAGAAGTCTGTGGTATAGTCTTCCATGGGTCTTCGTCCCTGCTGAAGGGATTGGATGGTAGTGCGAGCAACGGAGGGTCTCAGAGGATCATCATATAAGGTACGCATGGCTCCAGCAAAAGACTCCCAAGAATATAGTATTGGGCTGCTATTGTGTAGAAGCTGGTGAGCCCAGGTTTGAGGTTGACCAGATAATAAGGCAATGGTGGTGCGTACTTTAACATAATCATTAGGATAAGTGCGAGGTTTGAGAGTGAAGAGCAGCTCACAGGCTGTGATGAAAGAGCGCTGTTATGATTTTTTTCCAGTGAATTTGTCAGGCATAGGAATAGATGGTTCTAGGGATGTTGGAGGTAAGTGGCTAGGAGCCGGAAGTGATGCTGGAAGAGGAATAGACTGAGCTCTTCTTTCCAGACGCTGTAAAAGTGCAGTATTGCTAGCTTCTAAGTCCTGAACTGCTTGGGCCATAGTTGCCATTTGTTGAGTTAATGCACAAATAGCTTCAGCTGTTATTGCGGGTTCCATAGGTGGCTTGGTTATTATGTGACAAACCCGAAGGGTCTTGGTTTTTATATTGGAACCCAGTTGCAGTGGAACAGCACTTCCTTGCAATCACGACCCTCAGGAAAACCTGGATTTGGGAACCGGATCCTGAAAGGTCAGTGGTGGCACGGAGGCCTTTATTAATAAAAGGGCAAAGACAGAGGCAAAGTCAAAACAATCTGAAATCAGGGCAGGCAGCAGGCAAGCGAGGTAACAAGGGCAATCCGAAGTCAGGTACCAGGAACTCTGAATAACAAAATCAGAGTTAACGCAGACAAAATAAATAAGGGAAGAACTCCAGAACCAGGAAGCAAGGAAAATAATCAAGCACTGACTGGGGGGTGTAATGAGAATTTATAGGGAAACTAAGTTACGTCAGAAACCCAGTGCCATCTTGGTTTTTCTCAGAGTCCCTGGCCTGCTCTCCTCCATCAGACCCAGACCCCTTCTCCCTTCCTATGCTCAAACGCAGAGTTTGCAACGGTGGCCGCCATTTTACTGTGATGGCACACTAGCTGCAAAACTTGGTGGCAAGAAGGAGAGGGGAAGACAGTCGTAGGCCGGTGATAGGAGGCCCGGAAGGCAGAGAAGGTCACTGCACCACCCCTAGGATGCCGCCGGAAGCCAGGATCGGGTAAGTGACCGGCTTTGCCGTGACACCTAGACATCAATGGGGAGAAAGTTTTAGATAAAAAACTAACACCTGAAGTGTGGAATGGCAATCGCCATAACGCAACCCAATTGATGTCTATGGGGAAAACCTAACAATCCCAAGTCTAAACACCCCTAATCCAACCGCTCCCTGACATTGCCGACACTAATAAAAGTTATTAACCCCTAATCTGTCGCTCCCCGACCAAAAGTTATTAACCCCTAATCCGCCGCTCCCTGACATTGCTGACACTAATAAAAGTTATTAACCCCTAATCTGTCACTCCCCGACACTAAATAGTATAATTAACCCCTAATCCGACGCTCCCCGACATCGCAGAGACGAATAAAAGTTATTAACCTCTAATCATCAACACTAAATATAATTATTAACTCCTATTCCGCCACTCTCCAACATCGCCGATACCTAAATAAACCTATTAACCTATAAACCGCCAGCCCCCCCCACATCGCAAAACCCTAAATTAAACTATTAACCCCTAAACCTAACACGCCCTTAACTTTAAATTACAATTGCAATATAACTATCTTAAAATAAATAAAAACTTACCTGTGAAATAAAAAAAAAGTTTAAACTATAAAATAACCTAACATAACTATTCTAATAAAATAAAAACACTACCAATTAAAAATCTAAATTACAAATTTAAAAAAAACTAACTACGAAAAAATGTAAAAAATCTAAAATTACAAGAAATAAATAAACACTAAATTACGAAAAATGAAAAACTCTAAGATTACAAAAAATAATAAACGAAATTATCAAAAATAAAAACAATTACACCTAATTTAATAGCCCTATAAAAATAAAAAAGCCACCCCAAAATAAAAATACCCCCTTACCTACAATAAACTATCAATATCCCTTAAAAGGTCCTTTTGTAGGGCATTGCCCCCCCTGCATACACACATGAAACAACACACCCCATGCGTTACAGGCTAAAATGCTTGCAGTATAGCTATACCACCGCGACTCGTAATATGCGTTCCTGGCCATTCCAGCATAATGGCCAATTTGTCAGTGTTAAAAGCCGTACCGCAAAACTCGTAATCTAGCTGAATGTTATTATTCTGTGGTGAGAAGCCCAATAATTAAGAGTTTACTTGTTCCTCATGAGCTTCAGGTAGAAATACATTAAAAATTGAATGACTGGATGATTTTTAACATTTGCTAATCCATTTGTAAGAAAATAACAAGTAATTTACAGGTTATAACTAATAGGGGATAGAGTTGCAGCTTTCAGGACAATGAGGTCCCTTCGTCAGGCATTCGCTAGAAAACAAACAAATAGCATTAATATTTTTTTTACCTTGAAAAAAATTTATTACTTTGCCTTACTCTGTTTATTTCTTTAATGAAAATAAATATTATTTTAATCAGAAAAAATAATCTTTTATACAGGATTTTGTTTTTTGAATTGTCAATTAAAAATGTTTACTAGTATTTTGCCATTTGTTTCCAATAATTAAAAAATGTGAAGAAAAAAAAGAGTTTATAAAAAAAAGAGTTTATAAAAAAAGGAGTTTATAAAAAAAGGAGTTTATAAAAAAAAGAGTTTATATTTGCAAAATGAGACTTATGCATAACTAATATACAGTACATATGTTCTACTTGACTTTATTCATTTGCATACATTTTATAATTGCCAGAGGCTGTTCTTAATGGAAGAAGTTGAATTGTGCATTAACCATAACACTGACCTGGAAGACATACTTGAGTTCAGAAGTGCCTATCTTTCATGGATGCCAGCAACAAAAATCTCAAAGATCAAAAGTAAAAATCAGCAAGAAAAGGTTGCAGTAAACAATTTAATTAAACAAAATGTTTCCCAGCAACTCATTCAGGCAGACCACAAAGAGAGTACACTTTTAAAGAATGGACATTTTCTTATGAATACTGACTCCAAGCAACCAGACCTGTACACTAATGGACTGGATTATCCCCTGCCTGAGCTTCAGCCTGTGCTTCATAATATCAATTTCACTTTAAAAAAGGTGTGTACTGCTATTTCTTTCTCTCATGATTCTAATAGAGCATACCATTTTAATCAACTTTCTAATTTACTTCTATTATCAAATATACTTCATTCTTGTGAAATCTTTCATTGAAAAGCAAGGAGGTGATCTCAGGAGCGTACACATTTCCGAAGCACTATATGGCAGCGGTTTGAAAAGAAAGTTATAAATATGCAATAACACTAGATGGCAGGACTATTTCATGCCATGTATTGCTCCAAACCCTTGCCATGGTATCTCTTCCACAAAGAATACCATGGGCATTAGTCAAATGTAATAATAGAAGCAAACTGGAATCTTTTTTTTAAAAGTGTGTGCTCTGTCTAAAACACAAAAAGCATTTTTTGGGGGTTTCATATCCCTTTAAAGTTGCATAAAAATAAATTTGAAATGCACCATAGAGCATTTTGGATTTGACTAAGATCATTTTTACAATACACATTTACAAGTTCTTGTGTCCCTTAGACCTAGATTTGTAGTTTGGCGTTAGCCGTGAAAACCAGCATTAGAGGCTCCTAACGCTGGTTTTAGGCTACCGCCGGTATTTGGAGTCACTCAAAATAGGGTCTAACGCTCACTTTTCAGCCGCGACTTTTCCATACCGCAGATCCCCTTACGTCAATTGCGTATCCTATCTTTTCAATGGGATCTTTCTAACTCCGGTATTTAGAGTCGTTTCTGAAGTGAGCGTTAGACATCTAACGACAAAACTCCAGCCGCAGGAAAAAAGTCAGTAGTTAAGAGCTTTCTGGGCTAACGCCGGTTTATAAAGCTCTTAACTACTGTACTCTAAAGTACACTAACACCCATAAACTACCTATGTACCCCTAAACCGAGGCCCCCCCACATCGCCGCCACTTGATTAAATTTTTTTAACCCCTAATCTGCCGACCGCCACCTACGTTATACTTATGTACCCCTAATCTGCTGCCCCTAACACCGCCGACCCCTGTATTATATTTATTAACCCCTAATCTGCCCCCCACAACGTCGCCGCCAGCTACCTACAATAATTAACCCCTAATCTGCCGACCGCAAAGCGCCGCCACCTACATTATAGCTATGTACCCCTAATCTGCTGCCCCTAACACCGCCGACCCCTATATTATATTTATTAACCCCTAATCTGCCGCCCACAACGTCGCCCCCACCTGCCTACACTTATTAACCCCTAATCTGCCGAGCGGACCGCACCGCTACTATAATAAAGTTATTAACCCCTAATCCGCCTCACTAACCCTATAATAAATAGTATTTACCCCTAATCTGCCCTCCCTAACATCGCCGACACCTAACTTCAATTATTAACCCCTAATCTGCCGACCGGAGCTCACCGCTATTCTAATAAATGGATTAACCCCTAAAGCTAAGTCTAACCCTAACACTAACACCCCCCTAAATTAAATATAATTTTAATCTAACGAAATTAATTAACTCTTATTAAATAACTTATTCCTATTTAAAGCTAAATACTTACCTGTAAAATAAACCCTAATATAGCTACTATATAAATTATAATTACATTGTAGCTATTTTAGGATTAATATTTATTTTACAGGCAACTTTGTAATTATTTTAACCAGGTACAATAGCTATTAAATAGTTAAGAACTATTTAATAGTTACCTAGTTTAAATAATTACAAAATTACCTGTAAAATAAATCCTAACCTAAGTTACAATTAAACCTAACACTATACTATCATTAAATTAATTAAATACAATATCTACAATTACCTACAATTAAACCTAACACTACACTATCAATACATTAATTAAATACAATATCTACAAAAAACTACAATGAAATAAACTAACTAAAGTACAAAAAATAAAAAAGAACTAAGTTACAAAAAATAAAAAAATATCTACAAACATAAGAAAAATATTACAACAATTTTAAACTAATTACACCTACTCTAAGCCCCCTAATAAAACAACAAAGCCCCCCAAAATAAAAAATGCCCTACCCTATTCTAAATTACTAAAGTTAAAAGCTCTTTTACCTTACCAGCCCTGAACAGGGCCCTTTGCGGGGCATGCCCCAAGAAGTTCAGCTCTTTTGCCTGTAAAAAAAAACATACAATACCCCCCCCCCCAACATTACAACCCACCACCCACATACCCCTAATCTAACCCAAACCCCCCTTAAATAAACCTAACACTAAGCCCCTGAAGATCATCCTACCTTGTCTTCACCTCACCAGGTATCACCGATCCGTCCTGGCTCCAAAATCTTCATCCAACCCAAGCGGGGGTTGGCGATCCATCATCCGGTGGCTGAAGAGGTCCAGAAGAGGCTCCAAAGTCTTCATCCTATCCGGGAAGAAGAGGCGATCCGGACCGGCAACCATCTTGATCCAAGCGGCATCTTCTATCTTCATCCGATGAGGACCGGCTCCATCCTGAAGACCTCCACCGCGGACCCATCTTCTTCCGGCGACGTCCAACTGAAGAATGACGGTTCCTTTAAGGGACGCCATCCAAGATGGCGTCCCTCGAATTCCGATTGGCTGATAGGATTCTATCAGCCAATCGGAATTAAGGTAGGAATATTCTGATTGGCTGATGGAATCAGCCAATCAGAATCAAGTTCAATCCGATTGGCTGATCCAATCAGCCAATCAGATTGCGCTCGCATTCTATTGGCTGTTCCGATCAGCCAATAGAATGCGAGCTCAATCTGATTGGCTGATTGGATCAGCCAATCGGATTGAACTTGATTCTGATTGGCTGATTCCATCAGCCAATCAGAATATTCCTACCTTAATTCCGATTGGCTGATAGAATCCTATCAGCCAATCGGAATTCGAGGGACGCCATCTTGGATGACGTCCCTTAAAGGAACCGTCATTCTTCAGTTGGACGTCGCCGGAAGAAGATGGGTCCGCGGTGGAGGTCTTCAGGATGGAGCCGGTCGTCATCGGATGAAGATAGAAGATGCCGCTTGGATCAAGATGGTTGCCGGTCCGGATCGCCTCTTCTTCCCGGATAGGATGAAGACTTTGGAGCCTCTTCTGGACCTCTTCAGCCACCGGATGATGGATCGCCAACCCCCGCTTGGGTTGGATGAAGATTTTGGAGCCAGGACGGATCGGTGATACCTGGTGAGGTGAAGACAAGGTAGGATGATCTTCAGGGGCTTAGTGTTAGGTTTATTTAAGGGGGGTTTGGGTTAGATTAGGGGTATGTGGGTGGTGGGTTGTAATGTTGGGGGGGGGGGTATTGTATGTTTTTTTTTACAGGCAAAAGAGCTGAACTTCTTGGGGCATGCTCCGCAAAGGGCCCTGTTCAGGGCTGGTAAGGTAAAAGAGCTTTTAACTTTAGTAATTTAGAATAGGGTAGGGCATTTTTTATTTTGGGGGGCTTTGTTGTTTTATTAGGGGGCTTAGAGTAGGTGTAATTAGTTTAAAATTGTTGTAATATTTTTCTTATGTTTGTAGATATTTTTTTATTTTTTGTAACTTAGTTCTTTTTTATTTTTTGTACTTTAGTTAGTTTATTTCATTGTAGTTATTTGTAGATATTGTATTTAATTAATGTATTGATAGTGTAGTGTTAGGTTTAATTGTAGGTAATTGTAGATATTGTATTTAATTAATTTAATGATGGTATAGTGTTAGGTTTAATTGTAACTTAGGTTAGGATTTATTTTACAGGTAATTTTGTAATTATTTTAACTAGGTAACTATTAAATAGTTCTTAACTATTTAATAGCTATTGTACCTGGTTAAAATAATTACAAAGTTGCCTGTAAAATAAATATTAATCCTAAAATAGCTACAATGTAATTATAATTTATATAGTAGCTATATTAGGGTTTATTTTACAGGTAAGTATTTAGCTTTAAATAGGAATAAGTTATTTAATAAGAGTTAATTAATTTCGTTAGATTAAAATTATATTTAATTTAGGGGGGTGTTAGTGTTAGGGTTAGACTTAGCTTTAGGGGTTAATCCATTTATTAGAATAGCGGTGAGCTCCGGTCGGCAGATTAGGGGTTAATAATTGAAGTTAGGTGTCGGCGATGTTAGGGAGGGCAGATTAGGGGTTAATACTATTTATTATAGGGTTAGTGAGGCGGATTAGGGGTTAATAACTTTATTATAGTAGCGGTGCGGTCCGCTCGGCAGATTAGGGGTTAATAAGTGTAGGCAGGTGGGGGCGACGTTGTGGGCGGCAGATTAGGGGTTAATAAATATAATATAGGGGTCGGCGGTGTTAGGGGCAGCAGATTAGGGGTACATAAGGATAATGTAAGTAGCGGCGGTTTACGGAGCGGCAGATTAGGGGTTAAAAATAAAATGCAGGTGTCAGCGATAGCGGGGGCGGCAGATTAGGGGTTAATAAGTGTAAGGTTAGGGGTGTTTAGACTCGGGGTACATGTTAGAGTGTTAGGTGCAGACGTAGGAAGTGTTTCCCCATAGCAAACAATGGGGCTGCGTTAAGAGCTGAACGCGGCTTTTTTGCAGGTGTTAGGTTTTTTTTCCGCTCAAACAGCCCCATTGTTTTCTATGGGGGAATCGTGCACGAGCACGTTTTTGAGGCTGGCCGCTTGCGTAAGCAACTCTGGTATTGAGAGTTGAAGCTGCGTTAAAAATGCTCTACGCTCCTTTTTTGGAGCCTAACGCAGCCTTTATGTGGACTCTCAATACCAGAGTTATTTTTATGGTGCGGCCAGAAAAAAGCCGGCGTTAGATTTTCGGGTCGTTACCGACAAAACTCCAAATCTAGCCGTTAGTAAACACAGATAAGCCATGTGCATTCACATTGCATTGTCACTAACACCTGAATGCAGGTGGTTACCAGCAACATTTAATTTCAGGCATTCCAATTTCTAACGAAGATAGATGATTATCTGAAGATGTCATAACCTATAAGCATTTAACTGACTTTGCCTGTTACCCTTTGTGCTGTATGTATGGGGCTTTGCAGGACCCTTAGCTTACTTATAATTATAACAAAAACTTTATGATATTTTCGGTTAACACCTTTTCTATTGGTGTTATATAAGCTAGGTACCTTACTTGTGAGACTGAGAAAATGAGGGATAAAGGGGACGTTTTGGCACTAATGCTGGATTTGTGGCACATTAATTAGATATCCCAATATTTATTTGTTTGTTCAATATATTTTTTAAATTTGTTAAGATGCTCCATGTCATAAAAAGTAGTTTGTTGCAGTGTAATTTAGACGAGGCAATATCATGATGAAAAGTAAGATCAATAAGGAAATCAGTATTATGTTTTAAAAACTATTAATTATCATATCAAAGTAAATATTCTTATTATTGTGGTGAATCCTAGGGAGAAATAGGGAGATAGTTGCTGTGCAGGGAACTAGAGGTGATGACAATTCATACTAACAAAACCAGGTTTCATGATACAGCAATTAACAAGTTTTTTTTTTCTTCAAGAGCCATATTAGCACCTTGAAATCCCTTTAATGGGCAACACAATGCATGTGTATGATGAACCAACCTCAAAACTGTTAAAAACCACTAAGTATGTGAGGAGAGGAGTCCAAAAATGTTAGTGCCTTTGCGCTTTGCTTATGCGCAATCCATTCCACTTCATTTTTTGTACTCAAGTTCAAAGTGATTTTTTATTGCTTCAGACAGACTAGTATGAACTAACATCTGCATTGGATAGTGTGTATACATTAAATCCCTCACAAAATAGACTTCTATGGGGGTGTGCTGTGAAATGTATGTCGTATCACGCTTGAGGGCGAAGCCCATGAAGTGCAAAAAAATAAGATGAAGTAATTCTTCATTTAGTTTTGTGCTTAATGGAACTTAAGCATAAAAACACATACACACACAAACACACACACACACATATATATATATATATATATATATATATATATATATATATATATATATGACTTCCCAGTCCTGCCATTGTCATATACTATATATCCCTTTAATTCTGCCAAAAAACAACAACTTTTTTAATTAAAGTGAAGGTAAACTTTGGTGAATGAAAGCCCGTTTTTTAAAAATACTATTAAAAACAGGGGCACTTTCATTCATCAAAGTATACAAAGCTGCCGTTTTGATTAAAAACGTACCTTTTTTTCTTTTCACAGCTACAGCAGCTTCCCCCTCCTAGAAATCCTCTCTTCACACATCAGCAATGACTAATCCGGCTTCCTCCAATCACGGCTTTCCCCCCAGGGTAGTTATTGCCTGAGGCCATGCTGTGATTGGAGGAAGCTGGATTAGTCATTGCTGATGTGTGAAGAGAGGATTTCCAGGAGGGGGAAGCTGCTCCGGCTGTGCAAAGAAGAGAGGTAAGTTTTTAATCAAAATGGCTGCTTTGTAAACTTTGATGAATGAAAGTGCCCCTGTTTTTAAGAGTATTTTTAAAAAACGGGCTTTCATTCACCAAAGTTTACCTTCACTTTAATAAACCTTTGTTTTCTAGGTATTAAGTGTAAACATAACTTAAAGGGACATAATACTCATATGCTAAATCACTTGAAACTGATGCAGTATAACTGTAAAAAGCTGACAGGAAAATATCACCTGAGCATCTCTATGTAAAAAAGGAAGATATTTTACCTCACAATCTCCTCAGCTCAGCAGAGTAAGTTCTGTGTAAAAAGTTATACTCAACTGCTGCCAGCTGCAGGTAAAAAAATAAAAAAAAATGAAGAAATGAACAGCAGCCAATCAGCATCAGCAGTGCTGAGGTCATGAACTTTTACTGTGATCTCATGAGATTTGACTTAACTCTCATGAGATTTCATTGTAAACTTCCTTTACCTGATTGGTGAAATAAGATGAGAGTGCACGATGCTCATCCCTTCAGATGTCCCAGGACAGACATACTAAAATGCTGCTTAGAAATCCTTTACAATGGGAGGTGGCTACTGAGGAACTTTTGAGGTAAAATATCTTTCTTTTTTACATCGAGATGTTCAGGAGATATTTTCTAGTCAGCTTTTTACAGCTATGCTGCATCACTTTCAAGTGTTTAAACATTTGGGTATTGTGGCCCTTTAAATAATTTATTTCAGCAGCATTGTCATGTGCATTGTTATGCAAGCAAACAAAATATGATGGTTTACTGCAGGTCTTAAAGGGACAGTCTTGTCAAAATTAAACTTTCATGATTCAGATATAGGGCATGCAATTTTAAACAACTTTCTAATTTACTTTTATCATCAAATTTGCTTTGTTCTCTTGGTTTTCTTAGTTGAAAGCTAAACCTAGATAGACTCATATGATAATTTCTAAGCCCTTGAAGGCCACCTCACCTCTAATCTCATTTTGACAGTTTTTCACAGTTAGACAGCGCCAGTTCACATGTGCCATATAGATAATATTGTGCTCACTTCCGTGGAGTTATTTATTAGTCAGCACTGATTGGCTAAAATGCAAGTCTGTCAAAAGAACTGAGATAAGGGGGCAGTCTGCAAAGGCTTAGAAACAACAGAGGTAAAAAGTGTATTAATATACCTTGCTGGTTATGCAAAACTGGGGAATGGGTAATAAAGGGCTTATATAGCTTTTTAAGCAATAAACATTTTCATGTAGACTGTCCCTTTAAAAAGCACTACATTTTTAAGCACTTACCTCACCACTATAATCACCATAGCATTTTCAGCGCTATAAATGTATAGGACATGCTACATTTTTTTGCCTGTAGTAAGATGCTAGCGTTAAAGGGACAGTCTACACCAGAATTTTTATTATTTTAAAAGATAGATAATCCCTTTATTACCCATTCCCCAGTTTTGCATAACCAACACAGTTATAATAATATACTTTTAACCTCTGTGACTATCTTGTATCTAAGCCTCTGCAAACTGCCCCTTTTTCAGTTTTTTTGACAGACTTGCAGTCTAGCCAATCAGTGCATGCTCCCAGATAACTTCACGTGCACGAGCACAGTGTTATCTATATGAAATACGTGAACTAACACCCTCTAGTGGTGAAAAACTGTTAAAATGCAATCTGAAAAGAGGTGGGCTTCAAGGTCTACGAAATTAGCATATGAACCTCCTAGGTTAAGCTTTCAACTAAGAATACCAAGAGAACAAAGCAAAATTGGTGATAAAAGTAAATTGGAAAATTGTTTAAAATTACATGCTGTATCTGAATCATGAAAGTTTATTTTGGCCTAGACTGTCCCTTTAACATATTTTTACCATACACTTCTAATGCCAGAATGTGTGTGTTATTCTTTGCACGGGCAGAGGGCAAGGTAATACTAACTCTCCACTTCTCTAATCTAGCCCTTAGTATTTATAAACATTGTCTACTAATAATGAATTAATTAGCACCTTGTTTGCCACAGTTGGTTTTCAATAGCCAAACATTACCCACCACTTGCCTTATTTATAGGAGCCAATCCGGACTTAACTAGAGTAGACAAAATTAACCAAGGTCATTTGAATAGAAAACGTTCCATTGTTTTGCAGTTCCTTATCTGATTATCTCTGCTTAGGGCAATTAGGCACAGATATGTAGTAGGTTTGGTTTATGAAGACTGCAGTGTGCAGACTCTTAAAGGACCACTCAACATTGTAGAATAGCATAATCAGTTAATGCATAATAAAAGGACAATGCAGTTTTAATTTCAAATGAGTGGTGTCTTTCTGACAAATGTTAACGTTAGTTCTATTTTCCCTCCTACTGTAATAGCCACCGTAGGAGCTGGTGCCTCATATAAAAAGATTGTGCACATTTTTATAATGGAATTGGAAAGTTGTTTAAAATTGTGTTCTGTATCAGAATAATGAAAGTTTAATTTTGACTTGAGTGTTTCTTTTTAATTGTAAGAGAAGAAAGTTGTTTTGCGGTTTCATGACATATAATGAAAGATTTTATATTACAATCTTGTCACTTTAAATGATTAACACTAGTAGTTATATACTATGTCTTGATGGTTTATTGTACAAAATAATAAAAACTGTAGCTTAATTAAAACAATATTTATTTTTTTTCCTACAGGGCAAGCTGGTAGGAATCTGTGGAAGTGTTGGAAGTGGTAAAAGCTCATTGATACTGTCCATTCTAGGCCAGGTACTTAATGTTAACTATTTAATCTTAAATATACGGTAAAAACATACCCTACTGCATGCATGTTTAAAATAAAATATTATTCAGAGTATTATGCAGATTAAGGGGCCTATTTAACAAGATGCGGACGGACATGATCTGATATTACGGATCATGTTCGCCGCACAACACTAAATGCCGACAGCGTACGCTGTCGGCATTTATCATTGCACCAGCAGTTCTGGTGAACTGCTGGTGCAATGCCGCCCCCTGCAGATTCGCGGCCAATCGGCCGCTAGCAGGGGGTGTCAATCAACCCAATCATATTGGATTGGGTTGATTTCTTGCGAGTTCTGTCTTCTTCCTCAGAGCAGGCGGACAGGTTATGGAGCAGCGGTCTTTAGACCGCTGCTTCATAACTTGTGTTTCTGGCGAGCCAAGCACAGGTCATTAAGCTCCATACAGAGCTTGATAAATAGGCCCCTAAGGGCTACATTACAAATGGTGCATTAAAGATATCACGGCGCGCGACATATCATTAATTTACGCTCATATTGTGTGTGTCTATATGTATGTGTTTGACCGTGTACATATGTGTGTATTTGTGCAGTGTTTTAAACTTACATTTCAACACAATAGCATACTTGAGCTAAGGTTGAGTGCACCTTTGGATTAGCTCTCAAGTGATAGCTGAATTTTTCAGCACTCTCCAATACACGTCTATAATGTGAGCGATTTAGCGCACTCAAGCTATCCAGATGTTAGTGCTTCCTAGGGTGTTTCTTGAATGATAGAAAAATTATTTCAACTTGTAATATGAGTGCAAAAATAAAAGAACTATTGATTTAACTCAAGCAATTTTAGTGCACATTCTCTCCACTTGTAATCTAGCAGTCAATGTTTAAAGGGACAGTATACATTAATTTTCATATAACTGCATGTAATAGACACTAATATAAAGAATAATATGCACAGATACTGATATAAAAATCCAGTATAAAACCTTTTAAAAACTTACTTAGAAGCTCCAAGTTTAGCTCTGTTAAAAAGGTTAGCTGGAAAACCGAGTGAAAGGGGCTGGGTGTAGAATTATATAACACTATCTTAGCGGCAGCTTTCAAAATCAAAAGCTTTGAGAGATTTTTGCTATCAAAGTTGCACTCACCTGATCTCCTCTCCATGCTCTTCTGATCGGATCTTGGTTTTCAAAAGTGCTTCGCGGGCACGCTGTCTAATCACAGCGTGCCCAATTACGCCATTGAACTGAATGTAGCTTTTTCCCCTCTCTGATCTGGTAGAGGGAGCGAGCTACATTCAGTTCAATGGTGCGATCGGGCGCGATGTGATTAGACAGCTTGCCCCCGAAGCGCTTTTGAAAACCAAGACCCGATCAGAAGAGCCTGGAGAGGAGACCAGGTAAGTGCAACTTTAAATCAAAAGCTTTAAGAGATTTTTGCAATCAGAGAGCTGCAGATAAGATAATGTTATATAATTCTGCACTATGTGCAGAATTATATAACATTATTTTTTTATGTTTACTGTCCCTTTAAAGATCTAGTTTCTCATGGTGAAGGCAGCTAAAGATAGTGGGGTTATTAGATTGATTTTTGAGGCTATTAAAGTTTAGAGAGGAAAATAAAGTTGGTCAGGGAGAGAGAACAGTTTGGAAGATGTAGTGTAAGTAAATAATAATAATAAATGTGGGCCGGATTACGAGTGGAATGATATTTTGTGCTCACGTGTTAAAACTACCAGTAGTATGTTTTTAGTGATCAAAGTCTTACGCTCATATTACGAGGGGAAAGTAAAAAGTTTGCGCTCTCGTTCGTAAAGTCGAAGTAACAAAGAGACTTTCAAAAGTCGCAAACCCAAAATCGCATTCCCCCATAGGCTTCAATGGAGTATAAAAGTTTGAAAAAAAACTAACACCCACAAGTCGCACAAACACAATCACGGTTATTTAAAAGCCCAACATAAGAAGATAATATTGTATATTTCATAATCTAATGTTCTGCACATAGCAGAATATGTTCTATTTTATACTTAAAGGGACATGAAACCCACATTTTTTCTTTAATGATTTAGAAAGAGCATGTAATTTTAAACAACTTTCTAATTTACTTCTATTATCTAATTTGCTTCATTCTCTTGATATCACTTGCTGAAAAGCATATCTAGATATGCTCAGAAGCTGCTTATTGGTTGCTGCACATAGAGGCCTCGTGTGATTGGCTCAGACATATGCATTGCTATTTCTTCAACACAGGATATCTAAAGAATTTAGCAAATTAGATAATAGAAGTAAATTGGAAAGTTGTTTAAAATTACACGCCCTATCTGAATCATGAAAGTTTAATTTTGACTAGACTGTCCCTTTAAAGAGATTTTAAATATATATCTGATGGATTTTTGAAAAATATATATTTGTACCTATATATATATATATATATATATATATATATATATATATATATATATATATATATATATATATATATATATATATATATATATATATATATATATATATATATATGTACATGATTATATATAGGTATAGATATGTACAGATATATGTAGGAATATATTTCATAATATATATATATATCATGTTCTGCTAGGTGCAGAGCATTGGAATGTATAATGTTTATAGTTAAAACCTTTATTACATATGAATATTGCAAAAATATGATGTTACATGTTTTCATCTACTTGACTGCAAAAGTCTCCAATACATATATGTATACATGTGTTTATATGTATTTATATGTCACATACACATATATACACATATAAATACATATGCACACACATATACACATATCGATATTTAGACGTATATGTATGTATCTCCCTTTGCATGCCTTTTTTTCTATTACCTGATACCTCATATCTTTGAGCCCTTATCACTTTTTTTGTGCAATTTTTTTTAATATTACTATGAGTAGAACTGTACATTTAAATGTATTTTTGATGTGTTTTGTGACACTTTTTTGACTCATAATAACAGTTGACCAGAGCTCTGAGGCTGTGGTAATCACTCTAGGGTAAATCGTGATTGTGCTCAAACGTTCACATTTACTTTAAAATTGTAATACAAGCGGAATTTAAGTTGCATTCATACGGCCGCATAAACCCTAAATAATACTCACGCACAAACAATAGCGCCCCACTCTTAATCTAGTCTTGTATATGGTAAGGTAACAAGTATATACCATCCAACTGTCCTGATTGATTGTTTAGTCTGTTAGATAGCTAGATAGATATTAGGTTGTAATTAAGTATAAAATTATAAATAGCATCTTAGACATATAGAGGATATTTTTTGTGTGTCATATATTTGATTTGTCACTGTAAATACTGGTGTAGTTTTAAAATTAAAATGTGAAGTCATAAGTAAAAGGCCATTGAGAGTACATTTAAAAAAATAATCAGATTTACTTTACTGCTATCAAATGTTTTTTTTTTTTTTTTTAAGTATATTGAGGCAGGTGCTGGAGCGTGCATGGGTCTTAAGTAATATACGGCAGCAATATTTATAACAATGGCCAGATTGTTTGAAATTTATTGAGATTAATTTTTTCATCTCTCTTTTCCATCCCATTACCAGTGGGTGTTACTACCAGTCACATACAGTGGGCAAAAAAGTATTTAGTCAGCCACCAATTGTGCACGTTCTCCCACTTAAGAAGATGAGAGAGGCCTGTAATTTTCATCATAGGTATACCTCAACTATGAGAGACAAAATGTGGAAACAAATCCAATTCCAGACAATCACATTGTCTGATTTGGAAAGAATTTATTTGCATATTATGGTGGAAAATAAGTATTTGGTCAATATCAAAAGTTCATTGCAATACTTTGTTATATATCCTTTGTTGGTAATGACAGAGGTCAAACGTTTTCTGTAAGTCTTCACAAGGTTGTCACACACTGTTGCTGGTATGTTGGCCCATTCCTGCATGCAGATCTCTAGAGCAGTGCTGTTTTGTGGCTGTCACTGGGCAACACGGACTTTCAACTCCCTCCAAAGGTTTTCTATGGGGTTGAGATCTGGAGACTGGCTAGGCCACTCCAGGACCTTGAAATGCTTCTTACGAAGCCACTCCTTTGTTGGTGGTGTGTTTGGGATCATTGTCATGCTGAAAGACCCAGCCACGTTTCATCTTCAATGCCCTTGCTGATGGAAGGAGGTTTGCACTCAAAATCTCACGATACATGGCCCCATTCATTCTATCATGTACACGGATCAGTCGTCCTGTTCTCTTTGCAGAGAAACAGCCCCAAAGCATGATGTTGCCACCCCCATGCTTTACAGTAGGTATGGTGTTCTTTGGTTGCAACTCAGCATTCTCTCTCCTCCAAACACGAAGAGTTGTGTTTCTACCAAACAGTTCTACTTTGGTTTCATCTGACCATATGACATTTTTCCAATCCACTTCCGGATCAGCCAAATGCTCTCTAGCATACTTCAGACGGGCCCGGACATGTACTGGCTTAAGCAGGGGGACACATCTGGCACTGCAGGATCTGAGTCCCTGGTGGCGTAGTGTGTTACTGATGGTAGCCTTTGTTACGTTGGTCCCAGCTCTCTGCAGGTTATTCACTAGGTCCCCCTGTGTGGTTCTGGGATGTTTGCTCATCGTTCTTGTGATCATTTTGACCCCACGGGGTGAGATCTTGCGTGGCGCCCCAGATCGAGGGAGATTATCAGTGGTCTTGTATGTCTTCCATTTTCTAATTACTGTATTGCTCCCACAGTTGATTTCTTCACACCAAGCTGCTTGCCTATTGCAGATTCAGTCTTCCCAGCCTGGTGCAGGTCTACAATTTTGTTTCTGGTGTCCTTCGACAGCTCTTTGGTCTTCACCATAGTGGAGTTTGGAGTGTTTGAGGTTGTGGACAGGTGTCTTTTATACTGATAACAAGTTCAAACAGGTGCCATTAATACAGGTAATGAGTGGAGGACAGAGGAGCCTCTTAAAGAAGAAGATACAGGTCTGTGAGAGCCAGAAATCTTGCTTGTTTGTAGGTGACCAAATACTTATTTTCCACCATAATATGCAAATAAATTATTTCCAAATTAGACAATGTGATTGTCTGGATTTGTTTCCACATTTTGTCTCTCATAGTTGAGGTATACCTATGATGAGAATTACAGGCCTCTCTCATCTTCTTAAGTAGGAGAACTTGCACAATTGGTGGCTGATTAATACTTTTTTGCCCCACTGTATATAGGTGTGTAAATGCCCCAATTCATTATATATACCAAAGCAAATGTAAACAACTAGAAACACAGAAAAACAGCAAATATATCTGCAAGACTTTAGAAACATTTGCAAAACCAGGGTCTGTAAATGTAGTTTTGCTGTATAAAACAGTATTTGTATCGCCAGAAGCATAACAGGGGTTGGCAGTGGCTATTCTGGGGTTTTCTCAAGGTGTGGTCAGTATTTCTCACCTACACTGCAACTCAGCATGCATGATTTAAAAAGACGCAAGTGCTTTATAAAATATCATGTCTTGTGGCTGCTTCTCACCATATCAAAGCTGACAAAGTTGTCTCTTTTTTTTGTGTTTATTTCCAGAACCTTTTCAGGGTTTATATTTTGTACATGTTAGTGGGGATTTTTTTATGGAGGCTGTTTTCCTTTACAGTAGAAGTGGTTCTACATGTCAGAAAGTCAGCAGTTGTGAGATAGAAGCTAAAGTGAGGACTTTGATCCAAAACAACCCAACCACTAGAAAGATAACATGCTCAAAAATAGCTAATATAAAACTTTTACTGTAAACTTGGAGGTCATTATTACTTTCAGACTAGACTAAGCATTACAAAAGATAAAGCCATTCTCTTGAACAGAGTATATCATACAGTATCTATCAACCATATTGTTTTGATAGCCAGGAAGAGTAGAGAAAGCTTAAACCTCATAAATTAACCACTGAATACATTCTATTAGCATTTTATTGAGGTTATTCCCTGCCTCCCTCTAGTTACTGGTGCCATCATGTTTAAATTTATCATTCACTACATTCCATTACTGATGTGTTTTCAAGTGTACAGAAACTCTTCTTCAGATACCTCTAGTGTAAACAGGTTCCAAAATGCCAGCACCCATGATTAGAGGGAGGTGCATGAAATGTATTTAGGTTAAGATTACGAGTGGAACGCTACAGTTACGTGTGAGCGAAAATGCGTTTATTGCGAGTTTTTGCATGTGTGTGGTTTTTTGCTCATATTAGTTGAAAGTAAACACGATTGCTTGTGTGCATTTCAAGTTAATGCTCGTCTGGATAGCACATCCATTAGAGCTATCTCTGAAAGCAGTGTTTACCAACTGCAACACTTCTAACAGAAGGAGGTCTGTGTGACTGTTATTAGCTGGAAGTATCTAAGTGTCAGGGTGCCAGGAATCAGACTGAGACGAGAAGTGCAAAAATAATCACACCTTTTATTAATAGCAAAAAATAATGAAAAAGTCCACAAGTCAATTAACAAGCCAGGAATCAAAACTAGATCTGGTAGTCAGATGAGCCAAGTCAGGAGCCAAAGCGAGTAGTCAGACGAGCTGGAATCAGAAACAAGGAGAACAGCAGAGTCAGGAACAAGCCAGGGATCAGGAACCAGGAGGGACATCAGACAGCCGGGTAATACACAGGAGCTCTCACAAACAGGTCTGAGACAACCCAAGGGCAAAGCATACTGAACAAAGGCCCTTTAAATAATAAGTGATGACATCACAATTCTGAGACTGCATCCTGTCTCACACGGATGATGTACACCAGTCTGGCCATAAAAGAAAGTGCAGGAAATGAGCAGCATCACACAGTATGAACCAAAGTCAGCAAGAGAGGTGAGTAAAATGGCTGCCAGCAGCACATGGCAAACAAAGCAGGAAAAAACCCTGACAGTACCCTCCCCTCAATGACCCCTCCCCCGCGGGAGGACAAAAGGCTTATTAGGGAAACGGGCATGGAAGGCACAGAGGAGGGCGGGAGCATGAACATCAGAAGAGGGAACCCATGAATGCTCCTCCGAACCGTAGCCCCTCCAGTGAACCAAATACTGTATGCTGCCCCTGGACATACGAGAGTCAATAATGCTGCTGACCTCATACTCCTCATGGTTGTCAACAAAGATAGGACAGGGATGAGGCAACACAGTGGTAAACCAATTACAAACCAATGGTTTCAAGAGGGAGACATGAAAAACATTGGAGATGCGCATTACAGTAGGAAAGTCAAGAGCGTAGGCCACAGGATTGACCCGTCGGAGTATTTGAAAAGGACCAACATAACGGGGAGCCAGTTTATTGGAGGGCAAATGAAGGTTCAAGTTGCGGGAGGACAGCCAAACTCTCTCACCAACTTGGTAGGAAGGTGCGGGCAGACGCCTACAATCAGCCTGGAACTTTTGGTGCTGCATAGAACGATAAAGGCAATCCTGAATCTGCAACCACGTGAAATGGAGTTGCCGGAGATGCTCCTCAAAAGCCGGAATACCCTGAGACATGAATGAATCGGGCAAAAAAAAATGGGGATAACTTGGAGGAAGCATTAATAGCCCTATTACAAGCAAACTCTGCCCAAGGTAACAGTTCAGACCAATTATTGTGGTGATCTGAGACATAGCAGCAGAGGAACTGTTCCATAGCTTGATTAGACCATTCCGCAGTCCCATTGGATTGAGGGTGATATGCCGAGGAGAAGGAAAGCTGGATCCCATTTGAGCACTAAAGGAACGCCAAAATCTGGAGACAAACTGGATACCCCGGTCCGACACTATCTCCTTGGGTAACCCATGTAAACGGAAGACCTCCCGGGCAAAAATTGAAGCAAGCTCCTGAGCGGTAGGCAACTTCTTCAAGGGAATGCAATGTGACATTTTAGAAAAACGGTCAACCACCATAAGGATAACAGTATTGCCATTGGAAACAGGGAGCTCAACAATGAAGTCCATAGAAAGATGTGTCCAAGGACGCTCACCATTAGCAATAGGTTGAAGAAGACCCACAGGAAGACATCGAGGAGTCTTATTCTGTGCACAAACTGAACAGGAGGCAACATACGCAGCAACATCAGAACGAAGACCTGGCCACCAGAATTGTTGAGTGACAGACCAAATCATTTGGTTCTTGCCTGGGTGACCTGTGGCTTTAGGATAGTGTTAAGTGTGAAAAAGTTTACTTCGAAGATTCTCAGGAACAAAACACTTACCACTAGGTTTCTCAGGAGGTGCATTGGTTTGTGCAGCCAGGATCTCCTCCCCCAAGGGAGAAGTCAAATTAGTACGTATTGTAGCCAAAATATGGTCAGGAGGTATAACTGGAGTAGGTACAGACTACTCCTTGGACAGAGGTGAAAATTGTCGAGAGAGGGCATCAACCCTAACATTCTTACTACCAGGCAGGTAGGAGACCACATAATTAAACCGAGACAAAAATAGCGCCCATCTGGCCTGTCGGGGCGACAAACGTTTTACTTCTGATAGATAAGTTAAATTCTTGTGGTCAGTAAGAATGAGCACTGGCACGCTAGTACCCTCAAGAAGATGCCTCCATTCCTTGAGTGCCAAAATTATGGCCAGTAATTCCCTGTCTCCAATTTCATAATTGCACTCCGCTGAAGACAATTTCTTAGAGAAGAAACCAAATGGATGCAAGGAACCGTCAGGCATAGGACGTTGAGACAAGAGGGCACCTACTCCAGTCTCAGATGCATCAACCTCAAGAACGAAAGGCAGGACAGGGTTAGGATGAGCGAGAACTGGAGCGACAGCAAAGGCAGTCTTAAGACTATCAAAGGCCCTGATGGCAGTAGGTGACCAATGGAGTGGATCATTCTCTTTACGGGTCATGTCTGTGATAGGTTTGACCAAGGAAGACATTTTTTTAATAAACTTTCTATAGTAATTGGCGAACCCCAAAAACGTTGAATAGACCGAAGACCAACTGGGCGAGGCCACTGCAGAACTGCAGATAACTTGTCAGGATCCATGGAGAACCCTGCAACAGAGATAACATAACCTAGGAAGGTTACTTGAGTCTGATGGAACTCACATTTCTCAAGTTTACAAAACAGGCCATTCACACGTAGTCTCTGAAGAACCCGTGTAACATCAGAACGATGAGCCTCAAGCGTGGGTTAGTGTATGAAGATGTCGTCTAAGTACACCACAACACACTGTTGCAACATATCTCGTAGGACATCATTAATAAATTCCTGGAAAACAGAAGGAGCATTACATAGGCCGAAGGGCAATACAAGATACTCATAATTCCCGCTCCTTGTGTTAAATGCTGTTTTCCATTCGTGGCCCTCCTTGATCCTATCAAAAAAATAGGAAATAAGCCAAGCACTAATGAGTAAAAATAAAACTTAGAACTTTATTTTGACATTTAAAATGAAGAATATAAGCGATAGAGAGTATGGGTAACCCCCAATAAAGACTAACGCGTTTCGGCTAGGAGAGCCGTACTCATAGTCCCTAAAACCATTGAAAACACACTGACTTAAATACCCAGTGTTACATCATGATAGGTTGGACAGTTAATTGAAATTCAAAGGTATATTCACTATCGTAGTTTCACATCATATAGTATCTTACTTAATATATTGTTAGATATTGGAATTACCTTTACAAAATTCCTTTAAATGTCCAACAAATGGGGGGATTTTTTTTTTTTTTTTTTTGGGGTGATCATGTTTATTTAAATTCATTTATAAAGTATTAACAACAAATTGTACCTTGCTATAGGATTGTTTACATCAGTAAAAAGATCAATATACATATGGTTTACAAACTGCATCCTAAGCCTAAATATACAAAATATATATAATATAAAGATACATGAAAAATGATAATAAAAGGAGTATGTTCTTTGTGTATACACCATCCAAATGATCTTATTGCACCCTAACAGCTAACCAAAAGTGTCTATGTAAAATAATAATGCAAAATTATATAAATATATTCAAAACCCAAAATTGAGCCTATGACAAGAGATATGGCCAAAAAATCCAAAATTTATCTAATTGTTTCCCAATACATAAAAAATTAAATTAATTAAGGAATATGTGAATGGAGAAGTAGAACCAAAAATGTGTACACATGTGCTAATTTGTATATATTATTGTTACTGAGCCTATGACTAGAAACTATACTACATATTGACAATTGATCTCTAGATCAATTAGAAAAAGGAAATAAATCTAATAAGGACACTCACAGGGGATACATATCCTTTTGGAATGTTATCACGACCAGTGATTGATAAAGTCGTATTCGGAATTCAGGCCCCCAGGTCTCTTAGTTTGGAGCCTGAAAATCCAATACATTTCCTGTCTTGAAAGGACCTTAAAGCGGTCTCCCCCTCTCTTCTGGGGTTGGACTTTTTCAATAATCGTCCACTTAAGTGAACTACAATCCTTGTCATGTTTTTGGACAAAATGGGTCACTAATGTGGTACTACTCTTGCCCACCCGGATAGTGGACAAATGTTCGCGTATCCTTGAGCGAACATCCCTGGTGGTCAGACCCACATATTGTAGATTACACTCCTCACACCAGAGGAGGTAAACACAGTATGTGGACTTGCAGTTCACACAAGAGGAAATATCAAAAGTTTCCCCTGTGACCATTGAGGAAAAAGTATTACCTACTCGTACGTGTTCACATGCTTTGCATTGTGAATATCCGCACCTGTATGTTCCTCTGTGTCTAAGCCAGGAAGAAGTACCTGTAGCTGGAGTAGCTCTTTTTAATTGGGAAGGGGAAACAAGATTACCTATTGTTTTATTTCTCCTGTAGGAAAACCTACAGCCTTTCTTCACAGTCTCTGTGAGGGCATCATCTGCCACCAACAACCGAAAATGATTTCGGACTATGTTACAGATCTGTGGGTATTGAACTGAATAATCTGTTACAAAGGTAAGTGTATTTTCAGAACTTTTAATAGAAATTTGTTTATCTTGAAGGAGACTTCCTCGTGGGATACTATCTACTTCCTTTCTGGCTCTTTTGATGACTTTTCTATTATACCCCCGTTGTTGCAGACGTTTCTCCAGATCATCCGCATGTGTCACATAACTTTGGGATAAGGTACAATTGCGTTTAATACGCACAAATTGGCCTTTGGCCACTGAATAGGGCATATGTTTAGGATGGCAACTTTTGGCGTGTAAGAGGCTGTTTCCTGAGATGGGCTTCCTATACACCTGTGAGGATACCCTCCCAGAGGAACAGCCCCTTAGTTCCAAATCCAAATAGTGTACCCAGGTTGGGCTGTACTCAAATGTGAATCTTAGATTCACCTCATTGAGGCCCAAATAGTCAGCAAAATCCTGCGCTTGTTCCTTAGTACCCTTCCATATAAATAGAAGATCATCTATATAGCGAATATACAGTTTAATTTTCGATCTGAAGGGGTTCCCAGCCGCATAGACGTGGGACCGCTCCCACCAACCCATGAACAGGTTGGCGTAAGTGGGGGAAAATTTGGCCCCCATTGCAGTCCCACGTCTCTGCAGGTAGAATTCCCCCTCAAACCGAAAATAATTATGAGAAAGCAGGAATTTAGTGACATTAAGAACAAAGGAGATGAATGACTCACTGTGGGTTGTTCCCTCCTCCAGAAAATATGCAACTGCCTGGATACCCCATTCATGTGGTATCATTGAATATAGGGACACAACATCCACAGTGAGCCACCCAAAATCCTGCTCCCAGGGTACCTTTTCAACCAAGTTCAATACTTGTTTAGAATCCCTAACATAGCTGGGGAGAGACTTAACCAGGGGTAGGCGGGGTAGGCGGGGTAGGAGAAGATCCAGGGGCAAAAAAACTGTAACTTTTTCTGAAAGTGAGGCAGATTCAGGTGGTGATAGTACACAATCAGAGAATGAGGATGGGAGTAATTTTTCTCAAGAAGTTGTGAGCATGAATACTGAATTCAATAGAAATGGGGGTCACACTTATCAACAGCATAGGATGGGTGGTAGGGCAGGATCAAGGAGGATCAAGGAGAGGTAGAGTAATATATAACTCTTCTCGCTCTAGGGGTCAACCAAATCAACAAATAAGATACCAACCCACAGTTGACCATTCCTACCCCCCTGCCCAATCTGCAGCAGCTCAGAATAGAGATGATGAGCTGGTACAGTTGGAGCAGGTTTTTCAGGTAGGACACCACCCCGGGAAGGGGGAGGTACGAATCTACAGGGACCCCAACAAGGGAGATACCCATCCCGTCAGACAAGAGCCCCGTCGAAATACGTACCGTCATAAATCTATCTAACCACATCTTAAGTAATTATGAGGAAAGAGTGCTGTCACTTGGTCTGGGTTTTGTACCCACAGTAAACTTCAATTTATTCAAGACAATGTTGGATTTGAATAAGTTTATTCGTAATTTGACGTTGCGTAAACACTTTTCAAAGGCAAACTCAGACCAAGAGATAGCAACTGGATTCACACCAACTCAGGGGGGTCCCCTTCAGGAATTAGATTTTTTGGAAACATGTGATCTTATCACTTTAAGGGAACTAGAGAGAGAGGGAACATCAAGTATGGAACAGCAGAATCCAGATAGGGTTAGAAAATACAGAAATCCCTCCACATTCTACCCTATCCAAAGTAGGGGTAACATCATAGAGACCTTTTACAGAAGGGTGGAATCTGACTTAAGGCAATTAACTTTGTCACAGGCAAACACTCCGAGTAATATGTCACTGAATGAAAGAAAAGCCCTCAAGGCTTTGGAAGAGAACCCAGATGTGGTTATCAAGCAGGCGGACAAGGGGGGCTCAGTGGTCCTCCTAAACAGGTCTGACTACATTAAGGAAGCCCTGAGACAACTAGAAAATGTAGAAAATTACGAACATTTGAAACAAGACCCCACACACACTTTTCAGAGAGAACTTGTGCACCTTCTTGATGGAGCAGTGGAGGATGGACTGTTAGATGATAAGACTTCCAAATATCTTTTTGTAGAACATCCGGTCATCCCCTTGTTCCATCGCCTTCCAAAGGTGCACAAGTCACTAGAGAATGTCCAGGGTAGACCCATAGTGAATGGCATAGGGTCTATGCTGGAACATCTCTCTGAGTGGCTGGACGGAATACTCCAACCCCTGGTTAAGTCTCTCCCCAGCTATGTTAGGGATTCTAAACAAGTATTGAACTTGGTTGAAAAGGTACCCTGGGAGCAGGATTTTGGGTGGCTCAATGTGGATGTTGTGTCCCTATATTCAATGATACCACATGAATGGGGTATCCAGGCAGTTGCATATTTTCTGGAGGAGGGAACAACCCACAGTGAGTCATTCATCTCCTTTGTTCTTAATGTCACTAAATTCCTGCTTTCTCATAATTATTTTCGGTTTGAGGGGGAATTCTACCTGCAGAGACGTGGGACTGCAATGGGGGCCAAATTTGCCCCCACTTACGCCAACCTGTTCATGGGTTGGTGGGAGCGGTCCCACGTCTATGAGGCTGGGAACCCCTTCAGATCGAAAATTAAACTGTATATTCGCTATATAGATGATCTTCTATTTATATGGAAGGGTACTAAGGAACAAGCGCAGGATTTTGCTGACTATTTGGGCCTCAATGAGGTGAATCTAAGATTCACATTTGAGTACAGCCCAACCTGGGTACACTATTTGGATTTGGAACTAAGGGGCTGTTCCTCTGGGAGGGTATCCTCACAGGTGTATAGGAAGCCCATCTCAGGAAACAGCCTCTTACACGCCAAAAGTTGCCATCCTAAACATATGCCCTATTCAGTGGCCAAAGGCCAATTTGTGCGTATTAAACGCAATTGTACCTTATCCCAAAGTTATGTGACACATGCGGATGATCTGGAGAAACGTCTGCAACAACGGGGGTATAATAGAAAAGTCATCAAAAGAGCCAGAAAGGAAGTAGATAGTATCCCACGAGGAAGTCTCCTTCAAGATAAACAAATTTCTATTAAAAGTTCTGAAAATACACTTACCTTTGTAACAGATTATTCAGTTCAATACCCACAGATCTGTAACATAGTCCGAAATCATTTTCGGTTGTTGGTGGCAGATGATGCCCTCACAGAGACTGTGAAGAAAGGCTGTAGGTTTTCCTACAGGAGAAATAAAACAATAGGTAATCTTGTTTCCCCTTCCCAATTAAAAAGAGCTACTCCAGCTACAGGTACTTCTTCCTGGCTTAGACACAGAGGAACATACAGGTGCGGATATTCACAATGCAAAGCATGTGAACACGTACGAGTAGGTAATACTTTTTCCTCAATGGTCACAGGGGAAACTTTTGATATTTCCTCTTGTGTGAACTGCAAGTCCACATACTGTGTTTACCTCCTCTGGTGTGAGGAGTGTAATCTACAATATGTGGGTCTGACCACCAGGGATGTTCGCTCAAGGATATGCGAACATTTGTCCACTATCCGGGTGGGCAAGAGTAGTACCACATTAGTGACCCATTTTGTCCAAAAACATGACAAGGATTGTAGTTCACTTAAGTGGACGATTATTGAAAAAGTCCAACCCCAGAAGAGAGGGGGAGACCGCTTTAAGGTCCTTTCAAGACAGGAAATGTATTGGATTTTCAGGCTCCAAACTAAGAGACCTGGGGGCCTGAATTCCGAATACGACTTTATCAATCACTGGTCGTGATAACATTCCAAAAGGATATGTATCCCCTGTGAGTGTCCTTATTAGATTTATTTCCTTTTTCTAATTGATCTAGAGATCAATTGTCAATATGTAGTATAGTTTCTAGTCATAGGCTCAGTAACAATAATATATACAAATTAGCACATGTGTACACATTTTTGGTTCTACTTCTCCATTCACATATTCCTTAATTAATTTAATTTTTTATGTATTGGGAAACAATTAGATAAATTTTGGATTTTTTGGCCATATCTCTTGTCATAGGCTCAATTTTGGGTTTTGAATATATTTATATAATTTTGCATTATTATTTTACATAGACACTTTTGGTTAGCTGTTAGGGTGCAATAAGATCATTTGGATGGTGTATACACAAAGAACATACTCCTTTTATTATCATTTTTCATGTATCTTTATATTATATATATTTTGTATATTTAGGCTTAGGATGCAGTTTGTAAACCATATGTATATTGATCTTTTTACTGATGTAAACAATCCTATAGCAAGGTACAATTTGTTGTTAATACTTTATAAATGAATTTAAATAAACATGATCACCCCAAAAAATCCCCCCATTTGTTGGACATTTAAAGGAATTTTGTAAAGGTAATTCCAATATCTAGCAATATATTAAGTAAGATACTATATGATGTGAAACTACGATAGTGAATATACCTTTAAATTTCAATTAACTGTCCAACCTATCATGATGTAACACTGGGTATTTAAGTCAGTGTGTTTTCAATGGTTTTAGGGACTATGAGTACGGCTCTCCTAGCCGAAACGCGTTAGTCTTTATTGGGGGTTACCCATACTCTCTATCGCTTATATTCTTCATTTTAAATGTCAAAATAAAGTTCTAAGTTTTATTTTTACTCATTAGTGCTTGGCTTATTTCCTATTTTTTTGATAATGCCATTTTACCACTAGCCAGCACTTTCTGCATAAGCCCACCGGATTGACTATCTGTGAGGAGGAAAAGAAAAGCTGGTTTTCCCTCTTCGGAAGTTTCACCTATGGTAATTTGAAACCCTACCTATACAACACAACCTTGCCAGTACTATATGACGTTTTAAACCTTCCGTTTATGCACCCACTTGCAATTGTCAATACAAGTTCCTTGCCTTGGATGAACAGTTGCAGCCTTTGGGGTACTGCAGGATAACGCCAGTACGCCCCTGATATCTTGAATACACCCCTGGCCTGTGCCGGTGGTGACACGCAGGATACGTCACCATACTGGGCGTTCATTGGACAGGAGCCGGGTCGACATGTTGGACACGCAACGGAACTGTTCTGTTTGTACAACCAAGTGCTACAAGCCACAGGTATTCCCCGTCAGCAGAAGGACGCCGCTCGATCCGCGGTGGTGGACAGACTGAGGTCTGGAAGAGCGTGCGAGTAACTGGTGAGATACGTTTAGCTTCTCCTGTTTTATTTCTGGGGTGATATAAAGCCGTGGAGTGGTACTTTGAACTGTTGATTAAAAAGAACCTTGTCATTGTGAGAGTGTGCACTACGGTAAGGTTTATAGAACTGGACATTCTATTTGATTCATTTTTAACATTAACTGGCGGTTGTAGCTATAAAGGCAATTAATCTCTACCAAAGAAATGTAAAATGGGCATGAATTAAATTGGATTAAGTCAACAATCCATTTATGAATCCAAAGGTGTAACTACTTGATATTATCCAGAGTTTCACACTAAAGTTTGTGTTTCCGGTTCAAACCACAGTGGGGCTTAAAAATATATAAAGTCTAGTTGGGACTCTCTCTCTTTTGGTTTGTCCTCCTTGATCCTAACCCGATTGTACGCTCCTCTCAAATCAAGTTTAGTAAAGACCGTAGCTCCCTTGAGGCGGTCAAAAAGTTCCGTAATGAGCAGAATAGGGTAAGCATTCTTAAAGGGACACTGAACCCAAATTTTTTCTTTCATGATTCAGACAGAGCATGACATTTTAAGCAACTTTCTAATTTACTCCTATTATCAAATTTTCTTCATTCTCTTGGAATCTTTATTTGAAATGCAAGAATGTAAGTTTAGATGCCGGCCCATTTTTGGTGAACAACCTGGGTTGTTCTTGCTGATTGGTGTGATAAATTCATCCACCAATAAAAAATTGCTGTCCAGAGTTCTGAACCAAAAAAAAAAAGCTTAGATGCCTTCTTTTTCAAATAAAGATAGCAAGAGAAAGAAGAAAAATTGATAATAGGAGTAAATTAGAAGTTGCTTAAAATTGCATGCTCTATCTGAATCACGAAAGAAAAAATTTGTGTTCAGTGTCCCTTTAATGGTAAGACGATTAAGACCCCTAGAATCGATGCATGGTCTTAACTCGCCACCCTTTTTCTTCACAAAGTAGAAGCCAGCCCCTGCAGGAGAGCAGGATTTGAGGATGATCCCCCATGACAGAGCATCGGCAACATACTCCTCCATAGCACAATTCTCCGCAACAGACAGAGGGTAAACCCGGCCCGAGGAGGAATCGCTCCGGGTTGCAGGTCTATGGCACAATTGTAAGACCGGTGAGGAGGCAACGTACTGGCACGCACCTTGTCAAAAACGTCTAGGAACTCTCGGTACTCCTCTGGCAATTGAGATACCGAAGAAGTGCACAAGACCTTAACTGGTTTCCGAAGACTAGTGGAAATGCATTGCGGAGACCACAACAAAATTTCGGACCTGCGCCAGTCGAGACTGGGATTGTGCTTTTGGAGCCAGGGATAACCCAGAACAACCGGAAAATGCGGAGAGTTTATCACCTGGAACTGGAGGGTTTCAAAATGGAGAGCCGCAACAGCCATTGATAACGGAGCGGTTTCGTGAGTAACGAGTACGGGCTGAAGGGGCCTGCCATCAATGGCCTCAATAGCAAGCGGAACAGACCGAGGCAAAACAGGAATGGAGTGCTTTGATACAAAAGCACTGTCAATGAAATAGCCCGCAGCACCGGAGTCAACAAGAGCCTGGGTGACTATGGAGGAGTCCACCCAAGAAAGGACAACCGTGAACAAAGGTTTCTCCTTTAGCGGTTCCGGGGACAAGTATAAACCACCCAAGGTCTGCCCCTGACAGGACCTTAGGTGTGAGTGTTTCCCGGCCGTGTAGGACAAGACTTCTAAAGGTGGCCCTGTAACCTAAAGGCCCTCTCTGCTGTGGAGAGACGCATGAATCCCAACTGCATCAGCTCAACAGTACCTGGTGACTCAGGACCAGGAGGCATGGGAGGAGAGGGAGGTATGGGTGGGAGCGAACACGTAGGAGACAACGGTACAGGAGGCTTCCACAAACGCTCCTTGAAAGAAGGCCTCTCACTTAGTCTGATGTCAATTAGGATAAAAAAAGACACCAATGCCTCAAGATCTTCTGGTAAATATCTTGCAGCAAGTTCGTCTTTAATCGCATCAGAGAGCCCATGAAAGAAGGCGGCAACAAGGACTTCATTGTTCCAACCTACCTCTGCGGCAAGCGTACGGAACTCAATGGCATACTGAGCAACAGATCTTGTACCTTGCTGAATGGACATGAGTCATTTAACAGCAGAGGAGGAGCGAGCCGGAACATCAAATACCCTTCGAAAGGAGGCCACAAATTCAGGGTCATTTGAAATCACAGGTTTATTAGTCTCCCACAAGGGATTAGCCCAGGCAAGAGCTGTGTCAGAAAGTAACAAGATGAGAAATCCCACCTTAGCTCTGTCAGAGGGAAACGCCTGAGGTAACATCTCAAAGTAAATGCCCACCTGGTTCAAAAACCATCTGCACTGATTAGGATTGCCTCCATATTGCTGAGGCAGAGGTGCAGACCCGGACATGCTCCTGGTAGGACTAGGTGCATCAGCGGAAACAGGAGCAGCCATAACTTGCGGGACACTTTGGTCCAAATGTGCAGTGTGAGTCAGCAGGGTTTGCAGGGCTAGTGCAAATTGATCCAAGCGGTGATCCTGTTCATCCATTCTGGAAATTATGGCAGGTAAAGGTGGATTATTAGCACCATCAGGATTCATGGCCCTTGCGTAATGTCAGGGTGCCAGGAATCAGACTGAGACGAGAAGTGCAAAAATAATCACACCTTTATTAATAGCAAAAAATAATAAAAAGTCCACAAGTCAAATAACAAGCCAGGAATCAAAACCAGATCTGGTAGTCAGATGAGCCAAGTCAGGAGCCAAAGCGTGTAGTCAGACGAGCCGTAATAAGGTACAAGGAGAACCGCAAAGTCAGGAACAAGCCAGGGATCAGGAACCAGGAGGGACATTAGACAGCCAGGTAATACACAGGAGCTCTCACAAACAGGTCTGAGACAACGCAAGGGCAAAGCATACTGAACAGAGGCCCTTTAAATACTAAGTGATGACATCACAATTCTGAGACTGCATCCTGTCTCCCACGGATGATGTACACCAGTCTGGCCATAAAAGAAAGTGCAGGAAATGAGCAGCATCACACAGTATGCACCAAAGTCAGCAAGAGAAGTGAGTAAAATGGCTGCCAGCAGCACATGGCAAACAAAGCAAGAAAAAACCCTGACACTAAGATACATTCTCCCTTATGTTCCTTTTGAGGAATAACTTTGCTTACAGCAAGGGCAACTCCCACCTCAGGATTGGCTTGCTCTATGGGGACTATGTTTGAGATTTGATGTCTGATGCATTGGAGCTGATGAAGGATGTGTTTTTTTACTGATATTTTGGAAACACGAGTTTGTGCTATTATGAACCAAATGAACTTTAAGCCATACTTGGATAAAAAGCCCCTTTTTTTTAGGAATTTCCCCTTGGTTATTTTCACTCTCATATACAAAAACGCAACGGGGCAGGAATTCTATTCCAGAAACATGTTATCTTCCATCTATTAGAAAAACATACAGATAACGAAGTAAAATATATAATCTTGGTTGGGCTATTATTTAATCGCCGTCACTTTGGTTAATATTTACTCCCCCAATATAGGCCAAACAGCATTCTTTACTAAATTCTGCAACAGGATTCTAGAAGTAAGGAAGGGGACTTTGATAGTAGGGGGAGACCTCAATGTAGCTTTGTCTCCACAAAGTGACTGTTCTCTGGGATATAGTAAGACGCCGGCTAAAATGAGACGTTCTATATCAAGTATATTAAGAACCTTAACTCTTACAGATATTTGGCGGTAACATCACCCTATGACACGTAATTATACATTCTTCTCAAGCCCGAATCATAGCTATTCCCACATTGATTATTGGTTCATAACTCATTTTTGTAATGGATGTTTTACTTTCAGGACTTGTGTTCAACTTGCTGTGCCTTTAAATCAACTTCACCTTGTGAGCCAGGTTATTTAAACCTGTCACGCCCACTTTTCCCAGCTTTAGTATTTTGTATTAAATAGTCTTAGAGGTCACATCTCCTGAATCTACCTTAATCTAATTAATAAGCCTTCTCTACTACAGTCTTATCCATATTGGATTCGTTTCCTACAGTATCAACTAGTTTTCAAATTACCTAAAGACGCTCTGTGAAAGCGTTCCTTTTGTTTCTGCAACAAGTCAGTCTGGAGTCAGCTGTGATACAAACAGTTAGACAGCGTGTATCGCTCGACGCTCAGTGAAAGCGTCTCCTCCCAATCAACTACAGCTTAGTGTGCAGTCAGCTGTGCTGCGAAGCTCCAGCCAGCGTGAACGCTGAAACTAACAGCCTCTTCGTGTCTCTCTCTCTCCGTGTATGTAGATGGAGTTCACCTCCTAATCCGGGACTTGTCATCTTCCCCTCTTACTGGGAGTGTTACACGTGAGTAACAATAGACTGTGATCCACATTATTTACAGTAAAGTCCGGAACTCCTCTCTTCTTAAAGAGACATACCTGCATCAATCTTAGAAGTTATTGCCTCTTGTTACTTGTACTTACAATTGTCTTTGGGTATAGTTAAGTGTATTTTGACTTCACACCTATATAAGTTACTTATACTTCACTGGGAGCTAACTGGTCAAAGCTTCAATACCTCAAGTCTAAATTGCAAGTCCTGTTCTATCATATTACCTTAGCAACATTGTTAAGGTGATCTTTGTATATATTATAATTAGCCTAAGTATCAGTTGCTCTGAGTCCAGTCTCTTAGCTTTTCAGAATTACTACGGGCTAACAAAACTACTTATAGAATTTCTGCAGTTGAGTTCCATATCACGTAGTGATTCATAACAATTTTAGTTTATCTTTGGCAAAAGATTCAAATATATCACTGATTTCATGGTCTGATCACTCTTCTGTATTAATAACCTTAACATGGTCCTCTATCCCTCTGAGACCCTTTTGTGTGAGGCTATGCTACATGATCCTATACTAAAAACAGATATATATAACTCCATAAAGGAATATCTTCAAATATATGAAAATGGCCAGGTCTCCCATATGACCACTTGGTTAGCCCATAAAGTGGTCCTTAGAGGGAACTTTTTTAAACAAAAAGCTCTACAGAAAAAAAATATATTCTACTAAATAAAAGGACCTCCTAAGAGAATTAAACAACATTGAAATCTCCCATAAGGCTTCTCCACGAAAACAGGAATTATTAGATAAATGAAAGGACCAGTCAACACAGTAGATTTGCATAATCAACAAATGCAAGATAACAAGACAATGCAATAGCACTTAGTCTAAACTTAAAATGAGTAGTAGATTTTTTTCTGACAATTTTAAGTTATGTATTTTTCCACTCCCCCTGTACCATGTGACAGCCATCAGCCAATAACAAATGCATACATGTAACATGTGACAGCCATCAGCCATTCACAAATGCATACACACTTATTCTTGCACATGCTCAGTAGGAGCTGGTAACTCAAAAAGTTTATATATAAAAAGACTGTGCACATTTTGTTAATGGAAGTAAATTGGAAAGTTGTTTAAAATGGCATGCTCTATCTGAATAATGACAGTTTAATTTTGATTGAGTGTCCCTTTAAAGGATGCCAGGACAAAATGAGAAATTATCTTAATAAAGAAGCACACAAAAAGACTTTATATCTAAATAAGATTTATTTTTATGGGGGAAATAAGACAGGTACATTGCTGGCAAGAGCTCTTAGACGTAGAACAGCCCAAACACATATTCTTAATATATCTGACCCCCAAAAGGGAAATGTGTCAGAACATAAAGCTATAGCGAACGCACTCAAAGAATATTATTATAATCTTTACAACCTCCCAAAGACTAAAGATCCTTCTCACATCAAGGCTTTAGACCAATATTTACAGGAGACAGACCTCCCTAAACTACAGAAAGAGGACATAGATTCATTAGATTCCCTTATCTCCTTACAGGAAGTGTTGGATGCTATAGAAGGACCCCTTAACGCTGCTTTTTAAGGCTAACGCCAGACACGTAATCTAGCCGAAAGTTTCCACAGCTAATTATTTGGGTAAATGCAAATAAGCACACATAGGGCTGTGTCTCAATCCAGCCACCCATTGAGTAAGGGGTTAAAGGACCAGTGAATACAGTATATTTGCATAAACAACAAATGCATGATAAAAGACAATGCAATGGCACATGGGGGTAGCTTTATCAAGCAGCGGATGCTGCAATCTACCCCCGTAGTTTCAGGTTTCTCTGAAACTGAAGTTAAGAAGCAGAGGTCTTAATACCGCTGCTCCTTAACTCGTCCGCCACCTCTGATGTGGTGGAAAGCAATCATCCCGATCGAATATGATCGAGATGATTCACACCCCCTGCTAGTGGCCGATTGTCCCACGAATGTGCAGGGGGCGGCATTGCACAAGCATTTCATGAGAAATGCTTGTGCAATGTTAAATGCCAACAGCGTATGCTGTCAGCATTTATCGATGTGCAGTGGACATGATCCGCTACATCGGATCACGTCCGCCAGCACAATGATATATCGGCCCCTTAGTCTAAACTTCAAATGAGTAGTAGATTTTTTTTTCTGACAAATTTCAAAGTTATGTATATTTCCACGCCCCCTATATTATGTGACAGCCATCAGCCAATCACAAATGAATATACGTATATTCTGTGAATTCTTGCACATGCTCAGTAGTAGCTGGTGACTCAAAAAGCGTAAATATAAAAAAGACTGGGCATATTTTGTTAATGGAAGTGAATTGTTCGTAATTTTGACTTGAGTGTAAGGTTATGTTTCAGTCACCCTTGGTGGGGAAGGGATCAGTCAGTGGTGAAAGTACAATTAAGATGGATTTGGTAAGAGGATCTTAATTTGGTGCATATGTGGGTGAATGTTATTCCCTATGTATGCTGTAACTAATGTGTGTAATACTTTCTTTTCTTGTGTATGTGTGTGGATATGAGATAAAGGCTACACCATTAATTGTAATGGCAATTTATCAATTTTACACTATGAATAGCAGTGATGGATATGTATGTCACATTTCATGTATTTTTCACTATCATGATAGGGCATATATGTTTGCCTATGGATCATTTGTTCACTGCTATGTTTTTAATCACTATCGCCTAGATTTAGAGTTTGGCGTTAGCCGTCAAAACCAACGTTAGGGACTCCTAACGCTGGTTTTGGGCTACCGCTGGTATTTAGAGTCAGTCAGGAAAGGGTCTAACGCTCACTTTCCAGCCGCGACTTTTCCATACCGCAGATCCCCCTATGCCATTTGCGTATCCTATCTTTTCTATGGGATCGTTCTAACGCTGGTATTTAGAGTCTTGGCTGAAGTAAGCATTAGAAATCTAACGACAAGACTCCAGCCGCAGCAAAAAGCCAGGAGTTAAGAGCTTTCTGGGCTAACGCCGGTTCATAAAGCTCTTAACTACTGTGCTCTAAAGTACACTAACACCCATAAACTACCTATGTACCCCTAAACCGAGACCCCCCCACATCGCCGCCTCTCTAATAAAACATTTTAACCCCTAATCTGCCGACAGCACACTGCCGCAACCTACGTTATCCCTATGTACCCCTAATCTGCTGCCCCTAACACCGCCGACCCCTATATTATATTTATTAACCCCTAATCTGCCCCCCCCCAATGTCGCAGCTACCTACCTACAATTATTAACCCCTAATCTGCCGACCGGACCTCACCGCTACTCTATTAAATTTATTAACCCCTAAAGCTAAGTCTAACCCTAACACTAACACCCCCTAAGTTAAATATAATTTAAATCTAACGAAATAAAATAAATCTTATTAAATAAATTATTCCTATTTAAAGCTAAATACTTACCTGTAAAATAAACCCTAATATAGCTACAATATAACGAATAATTATATTGTAGCTATTTTAGGATTTATATTTATTTTACAGGCAACTTTGTATTTATTTTAACCATGTACAATAGCTATTAAATAGTTAATAACTATTTAATAGCTACCTAGATCAAATAATTACCAAATTACCTGTAAAATAAATCCTAACCTAAGTTACAATTAAACCTCACACTATCATTTAATTAATTAAATAAATTACCTACATATACCTACAAATAAATACAATTAAATAAACTAAAGTACAAAAAATAAAAAAAGCTAAGTTACAAAAAATAAAAAAATAATTTACAAACATAATAAAAATATTACAACAATTGTAAACTAATTACACCTACTCTAACCCCCCAATAAAATAACAAAGCCCCCCAAAATAGAAAAATGCCCTACCCTATTCTAAAATTAAAATTGAAAAGCTCTTTTACCTTACCAGCCCTTAAAAGGGCCTTTTGCGGGGCATGCCCCAAAGAATTCAACTCTTTTGCCTGTAAAAAAAAAACACAATACCACCCCCCAACATTACAACCCACCACCCACATACCCCTAATCTAACCCAAACCCCCCTTAAATAAACCTAACACTAAGCCCCTGAAGATCTTCCTACCTTGTCTTCACCACGCCGGGTATCACCGATCGGTCCTCCAGAGGGTCCCGAAGTCTTCATCCTATCCGGCAAGAAGAAGTCCAGAAGAGGCTCCAAAGTCTTCATCCTATCCGGGCAGAAGAGGAGATCCGGACCGGCAAACATCTTCATCCAAGCGGCATCTTCTATCTTCATCCATCCGACGACGAGCAGCTCCATCTTCAAGACCTCTGGCGCGGATCCATCCTCTTCTTCCGACGTCCTAACACAGAATGAAGGCTCCTTTAAGGGACGTCATCCAAGATGGCGTCCCTCGAATTCCGATTGGCTGATAGGATTCTATCAGACAATCGGAATTAAGGTAGGAAAAATCTGATTGGCTGATGGAATCAGCCAATCAGATTCAAGTTCAATCCGATTGGCTGATCCAATCAGCCAATCAGATTGAGCTCGCATTCTATTGGCTGATCGGAACAGCCAATAGAATGCAAGCTCAATCTGATTGGCTGATTGGATCAGCCAATTGGATTGAACTTGAATCTGATTGGCTGATTCCATCAGCCAATCAGATTATTCCTACCTTAATTCCGATTGGCTGATAGAATCCTATCTGCCAATCAGAATTCGAGGGACGCCATCTTGGATGACGTCCCTTAAAGGAGCCTTCATTCTGTGTTAGGACGTCGGAAGAAGAGGATGGATCAGTGCCGGAGGTCTTGAAGATGGAGCCGCTCGTCGTCGGATGGATGAAGATAGAAGATGCCTCTTGGATGAAGATGTTTGCCGGTCTGGATCTCCTCTTCTGCCCGGATAGGATGAAGACTTTGGAGCCTCTTCTGGACTTCTTCTTGCCGGATAGGATGAAGACTTCGGGACCCTCTGGAGGACCGATCGGTGATACCCGGCGTGGTGAAGACAAGGTAGGAAGATCTTCAGGGGCTTAGTGTTAGGTTTATTTAAGGTGGGTTTGGGTTAGATTAGGGGTATGTGGGTGATGGGTTGTAATGTTGGGGGGTGGTATTGTGTTTTTTTTTACAGGCAAAAGAGCTGAATTCTTTGGGGCATGCCCCGCAAAAGGCCCTTTTAAGGGCTGGTAAGGTAAAAAGAGCTTTTCAATTTTAATTTTAGAATAGGGTAGGGTAGGGCATTTTTTTATTTTGGGGGGCTTTGTTATTTTATTAGGGGGCTTAGAGTAGGTGTAATTAGTTTAAAATTGTTGTACTATTTTTATTATGTTTGTAAATTATTTTTTATTTTTTGTAACTTAGCTTTTTTTATTTTTTGTACTTTATTTAGTTTATTTAATTGTATTTATTTGTAGGTATTTGTAGGTAATTTATTTAATTAATTTATTGATAGTGTAGTGTTAGGTTTAATTGTAACTTAGGTTAGGATTTATTTTACAGGTAATTTGGTAATTATTTTAACTAGGTAGCTATTAAATAGTTATTATTTATATTAGGGTTTATTTTACAGGTAAGTATTTAGCTTTAAATAGGAATAATTTATTTAATAAGAGTTAATTTATTTAGTTAGATTTAAATTATATTTAATTTAGGGGGGTGTTAGGGTTCGGGTTAGAGTTAGCTTTAGGGGTTAATACATTTATTATAGTAGCGGTGAGGTCCGGTCGGCAGATTAGGGGTTAATTATTGTAGGTAGCTGGCGGCGACGTTGTGGGGGGCAGATTAGGGGTTAATAAATATAATATTGGGGTCGGCGGTGTTAGGGGCAGCAGATTAGGGGTACATAGGTATAATGTAGGTTGCGGCGGTGTACGGAGCGGCAGGTTAGGGGTTAAAAAAAATATGCAGGTGTCAGCGATAGCGGGGGCGGCAGATTAGGGGTTAATAAGTGTAAGGTTAGGGGTGTTTAGACTCGGGGTACATGTTAGGGTGTTAGGTGCAGACTTAGGAAGTGTTTCCCCATAGGAAACAATGGGGCTGCGTTAGGAGCTGAACGCTGCTTTTTTGCAGGTGTTAGGTTTTTTTTCAGCTCAAACTGCCCCATTGTTTCCTATGGTGGAATCGTGCACAAGCACGTTTTTTAAGCTGGCCGCGTCCGTAAGCACCGCTGGTATTGAGAGTTGCAGTGGCGGTAAATTATGCTCCACGCTCCTTTTTTGGAGCCTAACGCAGCCATTCTGTGAACTCTAAATACCAGCGGTATTTAAAAGGTGCGGGGAAAAAAAAACCAGCGTTAGCTACGTGGGTCGTTACCGACAAAACTCTAAATCTAGCTGTTAGACAATGGATTTTTGCCGCAATTTTTGCTCACAGGGGGCAGGACTTAAGGGTGTTTAAAATCTTGTGTTTGATACAGTTTTGTTTGGTCTTAGAAAGGGGTTAGTGGACCCCGAAATGTCACCATCTTTTATTAAATTTGAGATTTCTGTGTTAATCCAGTGAGTGCAGTCTTGGTTACTAGTATTTGGATTGTTTTTTGATTGGACATCCTGGTTGCTGACCACTATGAAGTGGGAGTGCAGATACATGTGGATTTTATATATATATATATATATATATATATATATACATATATATATATATATACACACACACGCTGCCGTTCAAAAGTTTGAGGTCACTTAGACATCTTGTTTTCTGTGAAAACATACATGAAATGGGTTTGAATAGGAAATATAGTCATTAACAAGTTTAGAAATAATTAATTTTAAGTGAAATAATAATTTTGTCTTTCAAACTTTGTTTTTATCAAAGAATCATGTGCAGCAATTACAGCCTTGCAGACCTTTGGTATTCTAGTTGTCAATTTGTTGAGGCAATCTGAAGATATTTAACCCCATGCTTCCTGAAGCACCTCCCACAAGTTGGATTGGCTTGATGGGCACTTCTTATGTACCATATGGTCAAGCTGCTCCCACAACAGCTCAATAGGGTTGAGATCTAATGACTGTGCTGGGCATTCCTTTAAAGACAGAATACCAGCTGTCTGCTTCTTCCCTAAATAGTTCTTGCATTGTTTAGAGATGTGCTTAGGGTCATTGTCCTGTTGTAGGAGAAAATTGGCTCCAATCAAGCGCTGTCCATAGGGTATGGCATGGCGTTGCAAAATGGAGTGATAGCCTTCCTTCTTCAAAGTCCCTTTTACGCTATATAAATGTCCTACTTTACCACTACCAAAGCACCCCCAGACCATCACATTGCCTCCACCATGCTTGATAGATGGTGTCAAGCACTCCTCTAGTATCTTTTCATTTGGGCTGCATCTCACAAATGTTCTTTTTAGATTTGTCTTTCCATAACACTTTTTGTTCCAATTTTCCTCTACCCAGTGTCTGTGTTCTTTTGCCCATCTTAATCTTTTCTTTTTATTGGCCAGTCAGAGAAATTGCTTTTTCTTTGCAACTCTGCCTCTCGGAGTCACCTCTTCACAGTTGACGTTGAGACTGGTGTTTTGTGGTTACTATTTAATTTAGCCAGTTGAGGGCCTGTGAGGCATCTAGTCCTCAAACTAGACACTCTAATGTGTTTGTCCTGTTGCTCAGTTGTGCACTGGGACCTCCAACTTCTAATCTGTGCTTTGAAGGGAGTAGTACACAGCGTTGTATGAGATCTTCAGTTTCTTGCAATTTCTCGCATGGAATAGCCTTCATTCCTCAGAACAAGAATAGACTGACAAGTGTCAGAAGAAAGTTCTTTGTTTCTGGCCATCTTGATCCCGTAATCAAACCCACAATTGATGATGCTCCATATACTCAACTAGTCTAATGATGGCCATTTTTATTGCTTATTTAATCAGTACAAGTTTTCTGTGCTAACATAATTGCAAAAGGGTTTTCTAATGAGCAATTCGCATTTTTAAATGATAAACGTGGATAAGCAAACACAACGTGCCATTGGAACACAGAACAGATGGTTGCTGATAATGGGCCTCTGTACGAATATGCAGATATTCTATTAATAATCAACGGTTTCCAGCTACTATAGTCATTTCCAATATTAACAATGTCTACACTGTATTTCTGAACAATTTAGTGTTATTTTAATGGACATACATACATAAAGTATATTGACATATATATATATGTATATGTATATATATATATATATATGTATATATATATATATATATATATATATATATATATATATATATATATATATATATATATATATATATATATGGCTTGAAATTTCCACTGGTCCACTGTTCCTGGACGATTTATAAATTGTGGTGGACGACTTAGAAATTTGATTTATCCTATCTTTAACATTGAGTTGACTACTAACTTTTTCTCTCTGGGCTAGTAACTTTTAACCACTGACTAGTAAACTATAGTGATATTTTTCCACCCCTGTATATATATATATATATATATATATAACTGGGAAAAAAATTCTTCTGAGTGAAGAACAATACTATTTCAAGTATTTTTTAACCCACCTTCAGGTTTAGCGCACTTGGCATAGCATAAGGTTAGCATGCGTGCGAAAGCAAGAAAAGGGTTTTGTAGCACGTCCCATAGAAGTCTATGGTCAGAGGGACATATAGTGGCTACAGTATCAGGCCTCCAGATGTTAGCACATCTGAAGATTTTGCTCAAGTGATTTTATTTTATTTTCAACTTGTAATATAAGTGCAAGAATAGGAGACATAATGATTTAACTTGAGCGGTGTTTGCGCTTAGTAGAGCTAATATTCTTATGCTCCACTGGCAATCTAGCTTTTAGTGTTTAATATTCCTTTATACAGCTTCATAAAATGGTGCCTTTGTATTTTGTGTATAGAAGTGCGTTTCAGAATATATTTTTTTTATAAATTACGATCACAATTCCTATTGTACACCATATGCCATGTAAATTAGGTCTTGTAAACATTTTAACCTAGAACGGGCAGTGTAAGTTATTTATCCAAAAAAAAATTAGATGTTTGAGAAATACATTTTTCCTCAAATCACATGGAAAGTGACGATAACAGTGTGTATTGTTATATTATTGCCCAACCATTAGTGTAAAATGAACTGCATAAATACAATACAGGGAGTGCAGAATTATTAGGCAAATGAGTATTTTGACCACATCATCCTCTTTATGCATGTTGTCTTACTCCTAGCTGTATAGGCTCGAAAGCCTACTACCAATTAAGCATATTAGGTGATGTGCATCTCTGTAATGAGAAGGGGGGTGGTCTAATGACATCAACACCCTATATCAGGTGTGCATAATTATTAGGCAACTTCCTTTCCTTTGGCAAAATGGGTCAAAAGAAGGACTTGACAGGCTCAGAAAAGTCAAAAATAGTGAGATATCTTGCAGAGGGATGCAGCACTCTTAAAATTGCAAAGCTTCTGAAGCGTGATCATCGAACAATCAAGCGTTTCATTCAAAATAGTCAACAGGGTCGCAAGAAGCGTGTGGAAAAACCAAGGCGCAAAATAACTGCCCATGAACTGAGAAAAGTCAAGCGTGCAGCTGCCAAGATGCCACTTGCCACCAGTTTGGCCATATTTCAGAGCTGCAACATCACTGGAGTGCCCAAAAGCACAAGGTGTGCAATACTCAGAGACATGGCCAAGGTAAGAAAGGCTGAAAGACGACCACCACTGAACAAGACACACAAGCTGAAACGTCAAGACTGGGCCAAGAAATATCTCAAGACTGATTTTTCTAAGGTTTTATGGACTGATGAAATGAGAGTGAGTCTTGATGGGCCAGATGGATGGGCCCGTGGCTGGATTGGTAAAGGGCAGAGAGCTCCAGTCCGACTCAGACGCCAGCAAGGTGGAGGTGGAGTACTGGTTTGGGCTGGTATCATCAAAGATGAGCTTGTGGGGCCTTTTCAGGGTTGAGGATGGAGTCAAGCTCAACTCCCAGTCCTACTGCCAGTTTCTGGAAGACACCTTCTTCAAGCAGTGGTACAGGAAGAAGTCTGCATCCTTCAAGAAAAACATGATTTTCATGCAGGACAATGCTCCATCACATGCGTCCAAGTACTCCACCGTGTGGCTGGCAAGAATGGGTATAAAAGAAGAAAATCTAATGACATGGCCTCCTTGTTCACCTGATCTGAACCCCATTGAGAACCTGTGGTCCATCATCAAATGTGAGATTTACAAGGAGGGAAAACAGTACACCTCTCTGAACAGTGTCTGGGAGGCTGTGGTTGCTGCTGCACGCAATGTTGATGGTGAACAGATCAAAACACTGACAGAATCCATGGATGGCAGGCTTTTGAGTGTCCTTGCAAAGAAAGGTGGCTATATTGGTCACTGATTTGTTTTTGTTTTGTTTTTGAATGTCAGAAATGTATATTTGTGAATGTTGAGATGTTATATTGGTTTCACTGGTAAAAATAAATAATTGAAATGGGTATATATTTCTTTTTTGTTAAGTTGCCTAATAATTATGCACAGTAATAGTCACCTGCACACACAGATATCCCCCTAAAATAGCTATAACTAAAAACAAACTAAAAACTACTTCCAAAACTATTCAGCTTTGATATTAATGAGTTTTTTGGGTTCATTGAGAACATGGTTGTTGTTCAATAATAAAATTAATCCTCAAAAATACAACTTGCCTAATAATTCTGCACTCCCTGTATAAAAAAAAATATATGTGGTGTAATAATGAGACAATAAATTCTTTAAGGGTATTAACTACCTTTATTGTATCAAAAGGTTTATATCAGTAACTTAAGAATGATGATATTAGACATCTATTAATTTTACTTTATTATTTTTAATATGCTGGAAACTTGTTTTATTTTATTCAGTTAACCTTGGTCAAGGGTACATTGTCAGTGACTGGAAGTATTGCCTATGTAGCTCAGCAGGCATGGATTTTCAATGCATCTTTAAGAGAAAACATCTTATTTGGGGAGGAATACGATGTTGAAAGGTATGTTGTGGGCATATGTTTGGGGGAATATGAGATAAATCATTCAGTATAAGATAACATCTTTCATTACTGAACAGTTAAAGCTAGGAATTTAATGTTCTTTTATATTTAAAGGGACAGTCTAGTCAAAATTAAACTTTCATGATCCAAATAGGGCATGCAATTTTAAACAACTTTTTAATTTACTTTTATCATCAAATTTGATTTGTTTTTCTTGGTATTCTTTGTTGAAAGCTAAACCTAGGTAGGCCCTTGAAGGCCGCCACTTATCTCAGTGCATCTTGACAGTTTTTTACAGATAGACAGTGCTAGTTCATGTGTGCCATATCGATAATATTGTGCTCAATTAGGAGTCAGAACTGAATGGCTAAAATGCAAGTCTGCCAAAAGAAGTGAAATAAGGGGGCAGTCTGCAGATGCTTAGATACAAGTTAATCACAGGGGTAAAAAGTGTATTAATATAACAGTGTTGGTTGTACAAAACTGGAAAATGGGTAATAAAGGGATTATCTTTCTTTTTAAACAATAAACATTCTGGAGTAGACTGTCCCTTTAAGTGGTCCACATTTTTTGTTTTGAAATCCTTGCACCTAGATTACAAGTTTTGCGCTATAAAGGGTGCGTTATTTCACCCTCCATAGTGCTGCCATTACAAGTTTTTGAAAAGTCGCCTTGTGCGTGCGATATCGTGGCGATGAGTTCCATACCGCACAAAATCCAAGCGCTGCTTTGACGTGCTTGTGAACACTTTCCCCATAGACATGAATGGGGATAGCTTGTGTTAGAAAAAAACCTAACACCTGAAGTGCGGAATGAAAAGCTCCGTAATGCAACCCCATTGATGTCTATGGGGAAAAAAGAGTTACGTTTAAACCTGATACCCTAACATAAACCCCACATCTAAACACCGCTAATCCGCCGCCCCCGACATCACTGACACCTAAATAAAGGTATTAACTCCTAATCTGCCGCTCCGACATCGCGCCACCTAAATAAAGTTATTAACCCCTATTCCCCTGCACCCCAACATCGCCCACACTATAATAAAGCTATTAACTCCTATTCCGTTGCTCCCCGACATCGCCGGCACTAAATAAAGTTATAAACCCCTAAACCTCTGGCCTCCCACATCACCACCACTAAATAAACCTATTAACCCCTAAACCGACAGCCCCCCACATCGCAAAAAAATAAATTAAACTATTAACCCCTAAAGCTAACAACCCCCTAACTTTATATTAAAATTACAATATCCCTATCTTAAAATAAATAAAAACTTAACAGTGAAATAAAAAAAAACCTAAGTTTAAACTATATATTAAACTAATATTACTATTATACTAAAATTAAAATAACTACAAATTAGACATGTGCGATTCGTTTCGGATTGATTCGGAAATTCAGCCGAATTTCTTAAATTCGGAGATTCGGATCGATTCGAATTTCCGAATTGAAATAGTGCTGAATCTACCAAATAAATCCGAATTTATTCGGTAGATTCGGATGGCCATGGATTACACTAGTATTGTACAGTATATTAGGTTATATCACTCTGAAACTAATCCGAAACAAATTCATTAGAATTTTTCCAAATTCGAATCCATCCGAACCGAAATTCGAAAAAATCCGAATCCATTCGAACCGAAACAAATTTTTTCATCATGCACAAGTCTACTACAAATTAAATAAACTAAATTACACATTAAAAAACACAACACTGCTAAAAAAAATTAAATCTACAGTTACAAAAAATAAAAAATACTAATTACAAAAAATAAAAAACACTAAACTACAAAAAATAGCAAACACTAAATTACGAAAAATAACAAACTAAATTATCCAAAATAAAAACAATTACACCTAATCTAATAGCCCTATAAAAATAACCACCCCCAAAATAAAAAAAAAAACCTATCCTACAATAAACTACCAATAGCCCTTAAAATTGCCTTTTGTAGGGCATTGTCCTAAAGAAATCAGCTATTTTACCTGAAAAAAAATGCAAAGACCCCCCAACAGTAAAACCCACCACCCAACCAACCCCCCCAAAATAAAAAAACCTAACTTTAACTCTAAAAAACCTAAGCTACCCATTGCCCTGAAAAGGGCATTTGTATGGGCATTGCCCTTAAAAAGGCATTCAGCTCTTTTTCATTTCCCTGAAAAGGGCATTTAGCTCTTTTAAGAATGCCCAAACCCTAATCTAAAAAAACAAAAACACCCCAAAAAAGTTAAAAATAACCTAACACTAACCCCCGACTATCCACTTACAGTTTCTGAAGTCTGGACATCCAGACGGCAAAGTCTTCATCCAGGCGGCGAGGTCTTCATCCATCCAGGCGGCGTCTTCTATCTTCATCCAGGTGGCATCTTCTATATTCATCCCGGCGGCGTGCAGCGGTCCATCCTTCAAGACATCCGGCGTGGAGCATCCTCTTCATACGGTCAACGCCGTATACTTAATCTTCAATGCAAGGGAGCCTTTTCAAAATGGCATCCATTGCATTCCTATTGGCTGATTTGAATTTTGAAATTCAAATCAGCCAATAGGATGAGAGCTACTGAAATTCTATTGGCTGATTTGAAAAGCAAATAGAGTTTCAGTAGCTCTCATCCTATTGGCTGATTTGAATTTCTAAAATCAAATCAGTCAATAGGAATGCAAGGGACGCCATTTTGAAAAGGCTCGATGCGTTCCGGTTTTTACACTGAAATGGCAATTTTTTTCATAGTTAAAACCGGAACGCAAAACTTGGAATCTAGTTGATGGTTAATGAGCCTTGTCACTGCATAGCCAATGTGTGCTTGCTCTTACCCATGACCATAAAAATCCCATTAAACATAAAATATTTGCACAAGTAAAGTATCCTATATATAAAAAGCATAAGAAATACGGCAGGCACTACTCCCAAAATCCTGATATAATTTAAAAGTTCATAATTTTATTTGGATTGGATAAAAGTTGAACAGACATGGCAGGCAAACGGTAAACTATACAGTCTGACGCGTTTCACGCCCCCTACAGGTGCTTACTCATAGACTCTATAAGACTCTTTTAAATTATTTCAGGATTTTGGGAGTAGTGTCTGCCCTATTTCTTACGCTTCTTATTGTGCTATGGACTGATCCCCTGTATGGGCTACGGTACTCTGAGCTATCATTGAGGATTATAGTGTTACTATTTCAAATCTCGCTACAAAGTAGCGGTTACTCTTGGAGGAGTTAATTTCCGGTTTACGATGCATTCTGCTAGCTGCGTGGGTCTGTGTATACTCGACATCCTATATATAATCTTACACATATCTTCTGGAAAATCATTTAAAGCCAGGATCTATAAATGTTAAAACACCACAAAACAAATGGGATAGCATTTACTCTCAGAAGATAATTATTTCTGTAATGATCACATGACTGTTAGCACTTGTATTACAAGTTGAAAGTTAAAAGTTAGCTTGAGAGCGGTAGACCAATGCACGCTAGCTACAGTACTTTGTATACAGCGACCAAGCTAACGTCTTCTCCCTATAGACATCTATGGGGCGCTAACCCGACACAGCATTAGACCAACAGGGATACACGCGTAGTGAGTTAGAATTACAAATAAAAGAAAATGTTCTTTCTTTCTTATGACACGGTAAGTCACCGGAATCATCAATTACTGTTGGGAATATCACTCGTGGCCAGCAGGAGGAGGCAAAGAGCCCCACAGCAAAGCTGTTAAGTATCACTTCCCTTCCCACAAACCCCAGTCATTCTATTTGCCTCTAGTGCAAGGAGGAGGTGAAGTAATAGGTGTCTGATAAAAGTTTCTTCTATCAAGATTGTTTTGTTTTGAAGCCAGGGCAGGATTGCTCTGATCTTCCATCACAATTTGGCTATAGCTGTACTCCACGTTAGTCTCTTCAGGAGGGCTGTGGTATCTTTTAAGCATTTGGAAACTTTTGAGGTGGGCCTCACTGCGTTTTCCTAACAGATTGCTGCCCTATGTCAGAATACCAGAGTAGGCTTACTCTGTTCATTCTTTTTTCCCTCAGGTCTCTGTGAGGAGTGGTATCCTCTCACGCCAGGTACGTCATCCTCCTGCCGGATGGCCAGACTGCAGGTAAGTGCCTTTATGGTCTTCTGGGGCTAGGAGGCTGGCACTCATGGGGTTAAGGCTACCTGCTATTCATTTAGGACACAAAAGCCTTCAGGGGTAAGGTTTTTTTTGCTGCAGAGAGCAGCAGGGCTGCAATCAGGGGGTGAAAGGGCTAACTCCTGTCAGGGGCCCACTGGGCCAGGGGGCCCCATGAGGCAAGCACAACTATTATTAAAAAAAATATATATATTTTAAATAATTTAGCAGCCACCAGAGGGCGCTACAGCAGAGTGCTATTGAGCATGGGAAATGTCATTACAAGTGGTAAAGCATTGGCATTCGAGAGGATTACTAAGTGTGCACTAAACCACTATGCACAGTGTGAGACAGACTTGGCATTTCAGTTTGTACAGTGTGTGCCTGAGTCAGACGGCAGATCACTTTAATTTGCAGAGGAGGTAGGACTTAGTAAATGTTTTTTATTTCTTTGTGCAATTTCGGATTGTAACTTCAGTGTGGTAGTTGTATGGTGGAGGCAGAGGTCCATAAAAAAAACATTTTTTAGCAATATGCAGCAGTGTTTTTATTACCTACCTCATTACTTGTCAGGTCAATGTAAACAAGTGCTGAGTGTCTGTGTGGGTGTCTGTGTCTAAGTGTGTTTGTGTGTTTATTTGCATGTCTGCTAGAGTGTCTATATGGGAATTTTCCCACTACGCTGCTCCGAGGTCCGATGCCGTCTCTCCTCTCTGTCGGAAATTCGGGGAAGATTGGGGAGGTACTAAACTCTATGACATGATGCACACCAGCGGTCGAGCAACCACAAACCCAAGTCACAAAATCTGAAAAAGGCAGCTGTTAGGTGTTGTTTTCAGGGGGGAGTGTGTCAGTCAGGACTGGGCCTTTGGACACACCTTATCAGCTGGAAATGAAGGGGTTATTTGATTTGGATATCCACGAGAACAGACTTCAGAACATGCAGCAAGTCTAAAACTATTCTCCTTTATTGAAAGATTAAAGGCACGTCTTATAGGTGACAGTTACAGCATATTGGATTAACATTTGCAAGGCCAAACCTAGCTCTACAGAAACTAATAACAAATACGTCTATTCCCACTAAAGAATAATTGCTATAATAAATGTTATTCAGACAAGATGGATGCCAAAGACAAAATGGCAGCTAAGAACAAGATGGCGCTGGTCATGCTAACAATTATTCCTAACATACCACACTTTTATTCTAACAGAATAACATAAAAATAGAAAAGCACAGAAAATTAGTAAATCCTTTAACAACAATATAAGCCTGATACTTTGGCATAACATGAATCTATGTGAGAATACGATAGAGAAAGTTATTCACATGTAGTGGTATAATTTTATAGGCCAATAGGGCACAATTTGTCACTGCACACAGGTGCGGCCTCTCCAATACTCTCCGTCTACCTCCCAGCATCCTCAAACTACTGGTCTATCTGCACAAAGACCCAACCAGCCCCCTATCTACCCCCAAACAACGCTGCATCTTTTATTTCTCCACCTGCATTGCTAGCACCCCCCCAATATTTCCAACAGTTTCTTGCTCTGTACATTCTCCACAGTGAAGCACAAATGTCTCTAGGTGGCCTCTGATCACTTTAAGAACAGTCTTTGTCCTCTTAGAGTGCTCCACCTGCCTCAGACACTCTGCTTCAATACCATAGTCCATTTGCAATAGTGGTGCTTATCCAATGTTCTTCTGCAGGTAGATGCAGGAAGTCTGATGGTTTGTTCATGGGGTAGACAAGGTAGCCAGTGGATCCCCATAGCAAGCAGACACTCGAGTCAGAAGGAGTCTAAGAAGGAAACAAAACAGCACAAGATGAGTATACACCCCGATACAATCACAATTATGTCCAAATAAAACTTCTTTCACTTTTTTGTAAGCATCACAATTCCTTTAGCTTAACGTATCCTATGTCATTTAAAACCAGAAAAACATTGTGGATATATAATACAAACTAAATACATTGAAACTTTTACAGAGAATAACTCACAGCTTCTCTATACAATTTAAATGATACTTCATGAATACTAAGCAAGTGAAAACTGCTAGACTTCATCAAGTGGCTGATTGGCTATGCTAAGTAACTTATGCTAAGGCCTGCCCTGCAACAAAAATGAAAAATAAAAAAAAACAGTCAATAAAAATATTTTCTTTAAAATAAATTTCTTCACACTTTCACTTGGAATTACTAAAAATAAAAGAACCTAGTGTTGCTTTATTCTGCAACGCTACTATCTGTAATGTTTATAATTCTCCAACTATGATCTTAATAGTCCGCAATCTCGTCTGATATAAACACTACTAGTTTACTAATTATTTTATGCAACCTGAATTCTCTCACACTTCTGTATGAGGAAACAATACAAGCATAAGATCATTTAAAACTACAAAATCTTTTAAAGGTAAACACATCTTTATGGTAAGATAGTTCCTTTCATTGACAAACATCTGGAATTACCGAATTCAAATTGCAGATACCATACCAATTAATAAAAGGGAAAAATACATTTGCTTTCATAACACAACTCCAATAAGAGCCATGGTAGTTAAAACATATACCATCAATATAACTATAATTATGCTACTCCCTAAAAAATAAATTCTCTGTATAATTAATATAAATTTCTAGCTGAGACATGTCCTCACTGTGTTCCATAGGGTGAAGGGTCTAAAATATTCTGATATATTGCAGCATTTTCTTTAAACTATAAAGGTGCAAACATATTTTCTGTAGTCAGTGGGCCATTCAATAGATTACAATACTGCAAGGTTTAAAGTTACACTTATCTAAAGGGTTACTTTTGTTAAGTACATAAACTACAATGTGTACTAATACAAATAAGGCATACTTTTCTGCAGACAAAACTATATGACTTATTATAACTAATATGATCAACAAAAAATAACACAAATACAAGAGCATACAAAACAAGCAATATAAGTAAACACGTTAAAACAATACTCCCCTAATTTAATTGTGGTTGACTCTGTAACAGCGTAACAGGTCCTTAATATCAACAGGCAAGGCACAGTCCAGAGAAGGATAGTCTTTATGTTCTGAAGACACACATCATAGGAAACAGTCATAGATTACCCAGAGTCCAGTTCTGGGGCTGGTACCAGCATGCAATGCAAAGAATGGATCCAAAGATAGTTCAGCAACTTTTGGTGGTTAAAACAAGCTTGACAAAAGGTCTTTTATCTTCATTTTTCTCTCTTTAAAAGGTTTACTTGCATTCAATCTTCAATCTTTTGGAGAGTGCACTATGGAATTTTATCTGTACAGATTTTACCTAAATATGAAAAACTCAAAAATAATTCAGTTAGCGTTTTTAATCTCTGGATACAGCTTCATGATCTCATCCTGCAAATACAAATATTGTGTTAAGAACAAAACATTTTAGGTTCATTTACTTACTTAAAATAATCACCCAAATCACATAAAGATACTCAGCAATACTTCCCCCTTTGCTTGCATGAAACACCCTATGTGTCACGCAAACACACTATAACAGCAAACTAAAAGACAAATCATGCACTCCACTCATGTATGTAGTATACAATACGTAACATCAAATTACACCTCAATATTCAATATTCCATTCATACAGCACCCTTCCACACGCATTCACTAAAAAAAACAAAAACACAACATTCTCTTAGAAAACACTTAAAACCAACTGTCCATTCCACAAAACAAAACAATAACAGCAGACACAAACTTTTAACAACCAGAATTAACCTTTAATTCAACACATATACTTACATTCACTGAAACACAGCACTCGCAAAACACTACGAATAATTAAAATCCTATAACAACCGTCTATACCTTGGTTCTGCATATTCTACCATGCACAATACTATGAGATCATACTTATGATGCAATCACTTCAGATTATCAATAAACTCCAGTTGCATATTTACAAATAAAATCCCTAACCATACATTTACAAAGGAACACACAAACACCTAAGTACCATATTTTGGGAAAGATCAGATACTAATGGTACAGCCACTGTTCTATATAGCCCCTGCTCGCATGCACAGTGCAAATCCATTGTTAAATAAATCATGCGTGGCACAAATAATTTGTGAAAAGCTCTGGAATCTAGTCTATACTTTTACATAACCAAGATTTTAATAAATACACAATTATTTGATTTACCTTTTCTATAATTTGATATTCACCATTTTGCAGCTCTCTAGCTAGATATAACAATTGTATACAACCAGTGTTAATTTCGTCGACTAAAACTTGACTAAAATGAGCATAAAGCTAAAGAAATTCTGATGACTAAAATACGACTAAAACTAAAATGGCATTTTAGTCAAAAGACTATGACTAAAACTAAATCAAAATGGCATTTTAGTCAAAAGACTATGACTAAAACTAAATCAAAATTTGCTGTCAAAATTAACAGTTTCTAAATCTGTGTCTGTAATGGATGTTTAAACCTTAATTTAATAAATAATAACAGGTGTTATGTTTACTCCTAGAGTATATAATGAGTTTGGAAATGATAGAGAAATGCTTAAATAATACATTATACTTTAACTAAACCCCTTAGATTTTAGTCAACTAAAATCTACTGGAGATTTAGTCGACTAATATAAACTGAAGATTTAGTCGACTAAAACTAGACTAAAACTAAAACAATTCAGATGACTAAAATATGACTAAAACTAAAGTGGCATTTTAGTCAAAAGACTAAAACTAAGACTAAATTGAAATTTGCCGTCAAAATTAACACTGTATACAACAAAATGAGCTTTCTAAAAAGAATAATAATAATAATTTACACTAATAGATTAAAAGGATAGTTTTTCCAAAAATTTCCCCTTTAAATTGTTCCCAATGATCCATTGTCCTTACTTATAATAAAAAAATGTATACTGACGTCCATTGGATAGCCTAAGCAAACACAGCCAGCATAAAAAAACACACTCTCACAGTGGGGTGCAGGATAGTTAAAGGGACATTTTACCCAAATTAAAACATTTCTTTAATTGCAACTGCTGACACAGTTACTAGTGTTTGGCTTACAATAAACCTCATTTTCTTTCTCTTTAAATATTTCTTTAAAATCTCAGATTTTATATCTGAACTGTAGGTCAGGATCAGGATGGCGGAGGACAGGAGCAGAACAGAAAGCCTTTTTCAGAGAAGTAAAGGCATTTATGGCCTCAGGAGGCCAATTTTTGCAGTCCTTATTCCGTCTAGTCAATTCAGTGAGAGGAGCGACTGTTTGAGAAAAGTTCTTTATGAACTTGCGGTAATAATTGGAGAACCCCAATAACCTCTGTAATTCCTTTAAGGAGGTAGGTTGAGGCCATTCTAGTACAGCGGTGAGTTTAGCAGGATCCATGGCAAAACCTTCCTTTGAGATGACATATCCAAGGAATTGCATCCGGACTTGATCAAACTCACATTTTTATAGCTTCGCTACCAAAGAGTTATTCCTTAGATGAAGAAGCAACTGTCTCATGTGCCTGTGATGCTCCTCTAAAGTGGAAGAGAAAACAAGGATATCATCCAAGTAGACGATGATAGTGCGGTTGAGGAGGTCACAAAAGACGTCTTTGACAAATGCTTGGAAGACTGCAGGGGCATTACACAGCCCAAAGGGCATTACAAGGTATTCATAATGCCCCAATCTTGTGTTGAAGGCAGTCTTCCATTCGTGGCCTGGAGAGATGCAAATTAAATTGTATGCCCCACGTAAGTCCAATTTAGTGAAGAAGCGAGCATTCTGGAGAGAGTCATACAATTCGGTGATCAGTGGTATGGGATAGCGATTCTTGATGGTTATGTTGTTCAAGGCCCTGTAGTCTATGCAGGGTCTGAGCCCACCATCCTTCTTACCAACAAAAAAGAAGCCAGCCCTAGCAGGAGAGGAAGAAGGGCGAATGAAACCTTTAGCTAGGTTCTCTTGGATGTACTCCTCCATGGATTTGGTTTCAGCCTTGGAGAGTAGATATGTCCTGCCTTTAGGAAGTGGGGCTCCAGGAAAGAGATCGATCTTGCAGTCATAGGGACGGTGGGGTGGCAGCACATCGGCTGCTTTTTTTTTCAAACACATCAGCAAAGTCTGCATATACCAAAGGAAAGATGGAGGGAGTCAGGATGCTGGCTATGGGAACATGGAGCAGGGGAGTGACTTTAGCAAGGCAGGAGTGGAAATGGGAGGCACCCCAAGAAGCCAGTTGTCCCTCAGCCCAGTCGAACTGTGGATTGTGTAAGCGAAGCCAAGGGAGGCCAAGGATGATAGGCTGAGCTGGGGAATGAATGACCTTGAACTGGAGCTGTTCGGTATGAAGAACACCGACGGTCAGGGTCAAGGGTGCTGACTCAAAATGGATCAAACCTGAACCAAGGGGGAGCCATCCAGGGTAGTTCTCTTGAGACAATGTATTTTCTGTAGAAGAGGTAGACCAGCTTGAATCATAAAACGGTGATCCAGGAAGTTGCCAGCTGCCCCAGAATCAATGAAGGCCTGAGTGTGGACAGTATTCTGAAGGAAGGTAAGGGTAACAGGTACCAGGATCCGAGAGGAGTGAGGGGGTTTGATAGAGATCATGCTTAAAGGTACCCCTGTGTTATCCTCTAAGCATTTGCTTTTCCCGGCCGAATGTCACAGTCCTTTAGTTGGTGGGAGTTAGAGCCACAATAAAAGCATAGTCTCAGTCTCCTTCTTCTCTGTCTCTCGGACTCTGATGGTTTGAAGGAGGAGAGGTCCATGGGTTCCTTCACTGAGGTAACTGGAGCTGCCGAAGGGGTAGAGGATACCACCTGAGCTGAACGAACAGGGGGACGGGAAGGGAGGACCCTCCTAGTTCAGTCTGTCTCCATTTGTCTCTCCTGAAAGCGAGAGTCCAGGCTGATACAAAGTGCTATAAAGTCCTCCAAAGAAGAAGGAATATCCCGATAGGTAAGTTAATCTTTTATGCGTTCATGCAGACCCCTCCTGAAGGCTACTTTGAGAGCACTGCCATCCGAAGAGGTTTCAAGTGCCAAGGTGTGGAACTCCACGGCAAACTGAGTCATGGGTCTGTTGCCCTGGCGAAGATCGAGGAGGGAATATTCTGCAGCAAAGGTACGGCCAGAAGTCCCAAACACAGCAGAAAAAGCAGAGATGAAATCATCAGCATCATGCAGGAGTGGAGCGTCCTGTTCCAGAAGAGGAGAGGCCCAGGCTAGGGCCTTGTCTTTCAGCAAGGAAATGATAAAGGTGACCCTTGACTGGGGAGACTGAAAGGTGTGGGGATCATTACGGAAGGGCAACCTGCATTGGTTAAGGAAACTCCTGCAATCCGTAGTACCTTCATACTTGTCAGGCAAAGGTATCCGGGGTATGCTTCCAGAAGCAGAGGGAGAAGCCACAGTACTAGGAGCAGGGACTGGCAGTGTAACAACAGGAGTGGTACTCCTCGAAGTGACTAGTAAGGAGAGTTGAGTGGTGATAGCCTCCAGCTTGGAATCCATATTCTGCAATTGTGTAGTATGGGTTCCCAACATCTGTCCTTGGAGATAAACAGCTTGTGCCACCTCATCTGGTTCCATGGCCCAAGTATAATGTGAGGCTCGTGGGATGCTCCTCTATCAAACTGAACTCGGCCAGTAGTAGTCTTGTTATCCTGGCGTTGAGTCGGAAAGATAGGGAATATCCCAGAGCAGAGAATATCAGGAAAACGAGGACAGCGGCACTCACCACAGGCAGGACAGCACAAAGCAAATAGGCAGACAGGATACAGCAACAGAAAAGCAGACCAGCAATTCAGGGGTTAACTAGATAACGTAGTAAGACAGGCAAGGTTTCGGCAACAAGGTATCAGTCCAGCATATTAGGGGTTAGCCAGTTAGCGTAGTGAGACAGGCAGGGTTCAGTAACAAGTATCAGTCCAGCAGATTAGGGGTTAACCAGTTAGCATAGTGAGACAGGCAGGGTTCAGTAACAAGTATCAGTCCAGCAGATTTGGGGTTAACCAGTTAGAGTAGTGAGACAGGCAGGGTTCAGTAACAAGTATCAGTCCAGCAGATTAGGGGTTAACCAGTTAGAGTAGTGAGACAGGCAGGGTTCAGTAACAAGATGTAATCCAGCAAACGATCTGTCACTCCCAGGAGTACACGAAGTAGCACCTATATTTGGGCAGTGACAGGTCGTTTGCTGCCCGTTTAAATACCTTTGGCAAGGCGCCAAGAGACCGGCCGGCATCAGGAGCGTGCGGCGATGACGTCAGCGCTGCACGCATACTGAGCTGACACAGCCCTAGGCAACGAGCATGGAGAGAATGGCGCGGCGTGTCACAATCCCACGATGGCTTAGTGGTGAACTTGCTGCTTTGAAAGTTGAAAGGCAAGAGTTCAAATCCAGCTGTGGCTATGTACTCTTCATAATGCATGCCCTACATATATCCTTGCCTAAAGCAGCATTATATAGCATAGGCTTTTTTATTCTGCAGTTGCAGGTTCAATTCTCATGGTTCCTCCAACGCTCCGGGCATCTTTTTTTGATGATGAGACCTTGTTTGGACTTGGTCTAGCAGAATTATTCTCTGACTTTAAGAGTAGAAAAAGGTTTTTTTTTTCTACCTCACGTCTGCAGGGTCAGTTATAGCTTTTGGAGTCCAATCTCAGTTTTCCTTCTAGGGGCAGATTTCTTTTTCTAGAGTATCTGCAATACAGGTATGTTGAGAGGCATTCCTTGAACAGGGTTCAGAATCTTCCTCTCTGGGAGTGATAGTTCCAGTTCCAGTTTGGGAACGGGATCTTGGTACTTACCTCAAGTAATTTAGATTCTGACATTCAAAGTAGTATATTTTCTCCTTTGTTTTAAGGGGCCTGTTCATATCAGACAAAGACCTGAAGGTGTTATTTTCCCTTGATTGGGGATCTTCTCAAGTTTCTGAGTTTTCTGCATCCTAGACTTTAGTTCTTGGTTTATTTCACAATATATAGTTCAAGTGTCATCCTTGTCAAGAGTTTTTGTCCAATCTACTTCCCCATAGATGGGACATTATCTGGAGTTCCCTTGTTCCATCTGCAAGGGTGATTATTGGAGACACTAATATATTCTCTTTCTAGGAGAAGATTGTTAACAGAGTTCAGATAATCAAGGATTTTTTAATTTTCCTTTCGCTGCAGTACTTGATCCGGTCAACAGCAAGGCTCTTGTGGTCCGGTAAATAGCCATTTACAACCAGTAGGTTGAGATCTTGCTTCAGTTGATTTTCCTTCACTTTTCAGTGACTCTATGTTTGGAGGGAATTGGTCTGAGGATTGACCATGGACATCCTTCTCTTTACTGTACTTTTTTCAGGAGTATCTGTCTCGGCGCACGTACTTCTAGAGACTTTCTGGATTGTGTGACCACAGACGCCTACCTGCTGGGCTGGGAAGCAATCTAGGTATTATTTAAGGAGCAGGGATTATGGACTTAGAAGTGTCTGCTCCTCTTAAACATCTTATAGTGAGAGCAATTATCAATGCTCTGATGGCTCGGCTTCAGTTGTCCTTAGCTTGGTTCCAATCGGTCTATTTCACCTCAATGGTTTATATCAACCTCTAGGGAGGAACTCGGAGTTCCTTAGCCATGAAGGAGGGCTGGGTGGCACGGATCATCCAGTGGGCAGAGACTCACAACTGCTGTCTATCTGCCGTCCACATTCCAGGAGTGGAAAATTGGGAAGCGTTTTTTCTGAGCAGACAGACTTTCTATCCCGGGGAGTGGGAACTCCATCAGGAAGTGTTCTTCAGGTTAACAACCAAATGGGGATTACCAGAATTGAATCTGATGGCGTCTCATCAGAAATCCAAGCTCCCAAAGTACGGCTCGAGGTTGAAAGATCCTCAAGCTTTTCTGATAGATGCTCTGGCAGTTCCTTGGAATTTCAGGTTGGCATATCTATTTCCTCCATTTGCTCTCTTTCCGCGAGTCATCGCTCGGATCAAGCAAGAGAGAGCATCAGTGATTCTTATAGCTCCTGCGTGGCCTCGCAGGATCTGGTATGCGGATCTAGTAGAAATGTCATCTCTACTTCCCTGGAGACGTCCGCTGAGGAAGGACCTTCTTCTTCAGAGGCCCTTCCATCATCCAAACCTAGTTTCTCTGAAGCTGACTGCTTGGAGATTGAACACTTGATTTTAGCTAAGCGTGGATTTTCTGAGTTGGTCATTGAGACCATGATTCAGGCTCATAAGCCTGTCACTAGAAAGATTTGCCATAAGATATGACGTAAATATCTTTATTGGTGTGAGTCTAAAGTATATTATTGGAGTAAGGTTAGGATTCCAAGGACCTTGTTTTTTTCTCCAGGAAGACTTTGAGAAGGGGTTATCTTTCAGTACCCTTCAAGGTCAGATTTCTGCTTTATCTTTTCTGTTGCAAGCATCTGGCGGATGTGATGGATGTCCAATCCTTTTGTCAGGCTCTGGTCAGAATCAGGCCTGTTTTTAAATCAGTTGCTCCACCTTGGAGCCTTCATTTGGTTCTTAGAGTTTTATAACAGGCTTTGTTTGAGCCTATGCATTCCATAGATATAAGGTAATTATCTTGGAAAGTTTTGTTTCTGGTTGCTATTTCTTCTGTTCGGAGGGTTTCTGAACTCTCCACTTTATAGTGTCTTTCTCCTTATCTCATATTTCATGCAGATAAGGCAGTTTTCCGTACCAAGTTTGGTTTTCTTCCTAAGGTTGTTTCGGACAGAAATATTAATCAGGAAATTGTTGTTCCTTCTCTCTGTCCTAATCCTTCTTCTCATAAAGAACATTGGTTGCACAACCTAGACGTTGTGCAGGCTCTTAAATTCTATCTGCAGGCTACGAAGGACTTTCGTCAGTCCTCTGCCTTGTTTGTTTGTTTTTCTGGTAAACATAAAGGCCAGAAACCTACGGCCACTTCTCTTTCTCTCTGGTTGAGAAGTATAATTCGTATGGCTTATGAGACTGCTGGACAGCAGCCTCCTGAGAGAATTACAGCTCATTCCACCAGGGTGGTGTCTTCTTCTTGGGCCTTCAAGAATGAGGCTTCTGTAGAACAGATCTGTAAGGCAGCGACTTGGTCTTCTTTGCACACTTTTTCTAAATTCTATAAATTTGATACTTTTGCCTCGTCTGAGGCTTCTTTTGGGAGAAAGGTTCTTCAAGCAGCGGTGCCTTCTGTTTAGGTTACCTGTCTTGTCCTCCTGTATCATCTGTGTCCTCTAGCTTGGGTATGGATTCCCAACAGTAATTGATGATTCCGTGGACTCACTGTGTCATAAGAAAGAAAACAAAATTAATGCTTACCTGATAAATTTATTAATTTCTTGACACGGTTCACGGTCACAGTCCACGGCCCTCCCTGTTTTTTCAGACAGTTTTGGTTTATCTCAACCTCTGGCAACTTTGCACCTTGTGTTGCTTCCTTTCTCTCCTTTTCCTTCGGTCGAATGACTGGGATTTGTGGGAAGGGAAGTGATACTTAACAGCTTTGCTGTAGTGCTCTTTGCCTCCTCCTGCTTGCCAGGAGTGATATTCCCAACAGTAATTGATGATTCTGTGGGCTCACCGTGTCAAGAAATTAATACATTTATCAGGTAAGCATACATTTTGTTTTTTATTTAGATAGATAGATAGATAAATATAATATATACACACACATATATATATATATATATATATATATATTCTATAAAAAGTAAATTTTTTCTATGTCAAGAACATAGTATTTCTAGCAAAGGGATTTAAAGTGACCTTTAAACATTGCTTGTTTTTGTGTAAAAAATGTTCTTCTCTCATGCTCCTAAGATTGGTTGAAAATTAAATTCTGTAACTTAGTTTTTCAAACTTTAGCAAATTGCCAAATCCAGCTATTTTATTTGCAGTATTTTAAAAACAAGGTTGCAGAATTATCATTTTGGCCTCTCTAAGGAGCGTAGAACAAGTACATTCTTTATTTTACAAAAGCAATGCCCATTTTAGGAGAAAGGGACACAACCTGTAAAGGGGATAGGGACATATACTGTATTATAAACCTAGCAGGCGATCACCCATTTGCTTGAGGCAGGGGCGTATTTAGGTTTTGTGCTGCCCTAGGCACTCAAAATTCTGCTGCCCCCCCCCCACCTCACCCCAGGTTTAAGGCCTTTTTTTAGACATAATATTTTGGGGGCAGGGTGTAAAAAATAAAAAAAATAATGTCTTTTTAAGTAGATGTTCACCAGGGCTTGCATTCACTCTGGTCACACACACACACACACACACACATATATACATATATATATATATATATATATATATATATATATATATATATATATATATATATATATATATATATATATATAAAGACATTATTTTGCAAGTCAGATGATTAAAGTGTTTATATCAGTATAAAATATCCTTCACTGTATGATAGTTTGTCAGTAGGTAGTTGTTTAACCTTAAACATCTTCTTTGGTGATTGACAGTTATTTAAGCAAAATATCTGCTTGGATAAATATGTAATGAATATACAAACTGGCCTTTAAAAGTACTTAAAAAATACAACAGTAGTTATGATAGGTTTAGGAATTGTATCGTAGGGGATAAAGTCACATGATACAATCATAATAAAGTATATACTTGTATTGTTTCTGAATGTATTAAATGCATACAACATATTTTCAGTTGTGTTTTAAGTCACATAGTTGTATAGATTCAGCAATAAATACTTATTCTTTGCATGTATGACAGATAGACAAACAGTAAATGTACAAGTATTTAGTGACTAATCCGTTTAAGTATTTTAATGCCTAATGAAGATGTATTGAAGGGAGAAAGGCATATGCTGTTTCACAGTGGTCACGTTGTAGTGCACACTGCACTGTGTAGTCTGTGTGAGTCTCAATCACGCGGTGGAGCCAGGAAGAATACTGCATTCCCTCTCAGTCCAGGCCAGGCTGCGCAAGTGAGCTCCGCCTCCACTGTCACCACCTCATGCGCACCCACATACAATCCCATAGGATAGCAATAGCCGGGCCAGCCATTTAAGTCATTAGTAATTGGTTGATTTAGCCACCCGGCCCTGAGTTCAGTAAAGT
>NC_069501.1:790838488-790865988 GCF_027579735.1 Bombina bombina | reverse complement strand
GTAAGTATCAAAGAGTTTTGTTAATAGAAGGGGTGGGTAGGATTGCTGGGTTTGAGATTGGTAGTGGGCGGGGTTGCAGGCGGACTTAAAAGGAGTTAAAGGTTGAGAACAGCTTTCTGGGGTTGAATGCATGAGATGATACCTGGGAGGAGAAATAGACTTGTTTGGCCAGGCTGAGCGCCTAGTTGTAGGACTTGTGCGTGATTTCCTCCACTGCCGTTCAGAAGCCCGTGAACATCACTGAAGATATCTGGTCTGTTTCGTGTGCCACGGTTGCCGTCGAGTGGTTGATGTACGCCGAAGAGTGTAGGGTGCAGCTTTGTCAAGTGTTGATTTTAGTGCCGAATTATACTGTAAAGCCACAAGGTTTGAGCAAGAGAGGGATGAAATGTTGGAGAGCAGAGAATTCAGTTGAGTGGAAAAGTCTGTGAGATCCAAGTCATTTAAATTCCTGCAAGGTAGCAGTTGTTTGGGGGCTTGCAAAGATGTAGTAGCTAGAGTAAGAGTGAAAGTTAGTAAATGGTGGTCAGAGAGAGGAAAGGGGAAGTTAAGGAGGTTGGAAACAGCACAGAGATTAGTGAAGACTAGGGGGGATATTTATCAAAGTCTCAACTATGCTGCATTCGCCGGCACCAATATGCTCGCCTATCATCGCCTAACATCGCGGCCGCGGACCTGAATATGCTCTCCATATTTATAAAAAAAAGCCGGCAAAAAGACGCGCACCAAGTACTGGGCGATGAGCATTGGATTGTTGTTAACTAGCAGTCATCGATCTCACGTCTATTCCGCTTTTTACCAACTTTATTTATACCCTGTCACTAAACGCCGCCACTATACTAAAAAGTTTAACCCCTATCCCACCGCTCCCGGACCCCACCGCAACAAAAAGTTATTAACCCCTATCTCGGCGCTCCCGGACCCTGCCGCCACTAAATAAACGTATTAACCCCTAAACCTCTGGCCTCCCAAATCACTACCATTAACTAAACCTGTTGACCCCTAAACCGCCAGCCCCCCCACATCGCCATAAACTAAATTAAAGGGACAGTCTAGGCCAAAATAAACTTTCATGATTCAGATAGAGCATGCAATTTTAAACAATTTTCCAATTTACTTTTATCACCAATTTTGCTTTGTTCTCTTGGTATTCTTAGTTGAAAGCTTAACCTAGGAGGTTCATATGCTAATTTCTTAGACCTTGAAGGCCACCTCTTTCAGATTGCATTTTAACAGTTTTTTACCACTAGAGGGTGTTAGTTCCCGTATTTCATATAGATAACACTGTGCTCGTGCACGAGAAGTTATCTGGGAGCAGGCACTGATTGGCTAGACTGCAAGTCTGTCAAAAGAACTGAAAAAAGGGGCAGTTTGCAGAGGCTTATATACAAGATAATCACAGAGGTTAAAAGTATATTAATATAACTGTGTTGGTTATGCAAAACTGGGAAATGGGTAATAAAGGGATTATCTATCTTTTAAAACAATAAAAATTCTGGTGTAGACTGTCCCTTTAAGCTATTAACCCCTAAACCTAACAACCCGCTAACGTTACATTAAAATTACATCACTATCTTAAAATAAATTAAAATTTACCTGTAGAATTAAATTAAACTAATTTTAAACTATTAATTAACCTACCCTATCATACTAAAATTAAATTAAACTACCAATTAAATTAACTAAATTACATATTAAAAAAGCCTAACCCTACTCAAATTATTTAAATATACTATTTAACCTTAGTAAAAATTAAGAACAAGAACAAATGGGTTCTAATAGAGCGCTAAGGTCAAAGATATCAAACTCTTTACAAAAGAATAGATCCTTTGTTCTATTCAAAAGCTAAAAGGTAGAAGGGGATAGTAAGGGTGCTTAAAGCTGAAGATATCTAAAATTATAAAATGTGTTATTCCCAAAGATATTACACTTTATCTAAAATCAGAAATCTCTAGCGCCTAGATTTAGAGTTCTGCGGCCAAAGGGTGCGTAGCTAACGCTGGCTTTTTTCTGGCCGCACCTTTTAAATACCGCTGGTATTGAAAGTTCACAGAATGGCTGCGTTAGGCTCCAAAAAAGGAGCGTAGAGCATATTTAACGCAACTTCAACTCTCGATACCAGCGGTGCTTACGGACGCGGCCAGCTTCAAAAACGTGCTCGTGCACGATTCCCCCATAGGAAACAATGGGGCTGTTTGAGCTGAAAAAAAACCTAACACCTGCAAAAAAGCCGCGTTCAGTTCCTAACGCAACCCCATTGTTTGCTATGGGGAAACACTTCCTACGTCTGCACCTAACACTCTAACATGTACCCCGAGTCTAAACACCCCTAACCGCCCCCGCTATCGATGACCCCTGCATATTTTTATTAACCCCTAATCTGCCGCTCCGTAAAATGCCGCTACTTACATTATCCCTATGTACCCCTAATCTGCTGCCCCTAACACCGCCGACCCCTATATTATATTTATTAACCCCTAATCTGCCCGCCACAACATCGCATCCACCTGCCTACACTTATTAACCCCTAATCTGCTGAGCGGACCGCACCGCTATTATAATAAAGTTATTAACCCCTAATCCGCCTCACTCCCGCCTCAATAACCCTATAATAAATAGTATTAACCCCTAATCTGCCCTCCCTAACATCGCCGACACCTAACTGCAATTATTAACCCCTAATCTGCCGAGCGGACCGCACCGCTATTATAATAAATGTATTAACCCCTAAAGCTAAGTCTAACCCTAACACTAACACCCCCCTAAATTAAATATAATTTTATTCTAACAAAATAAATTAACTCTTATTAAATAAATTATTCCTATTTAAAGCTAAATACTTACCTGTAAAATAAATCCTAATATAGCTACAATATAAATTATAATTATATTATAGCTATTTTAGGATTAATATTTATTTTACAGGCAACTTTGTATTTATTTTAACCAGGTACAAAAGCTATTAAATAGTTAAGAACTATTTAATAGCTAAAATAGTAAAAATAATTACAAAATTACCTGTAAAATAAATCCTAACCTAAGTTACAATTAAACCTAACACTACACTATCAATAAATTAATTAAATACAATATCTACAATTATCTACAATTAAACCTAACACTACACTATCAATAAATAAATTAAATTAAATACCTACAATTACCTACAATTAAACCTAACACTACACTATCAATAAATGAATTAAATACAATACCTACAAAAAAATGCAATTAAATAAACTAACTAAAGTACAAAAAATAAAAAAGAACTAAGTTACAAAAAATAAAAAAAATATTTACAAACATTAGAAAAATATTACAACAATTTTAAACTAATTACACCTACTCTAAGCCCCCTAATAAAATAACAAAGCCCCCCAAAATAAAAAAAATGCCCTACCCTATTCTAAATTATAAAAGTTCAAAGCTCTTTTACCTTACCAGCCCTGAACAGGGCCCTTTGCGGGGCATGCCCCAAAGAATTCAGCTCTTTTGCCTGTAAAAAAAACACATACAATACCCCCCCCAACATTACAACCCACCACCCACATACCCCTAATCTAACCCAAACCCCCCTTAAATAAACCTAACACTAAGCCCCTGAAGATCTTCCTACCTTATCTTCACCATACCAGGTTCACCGATCGGTCCTCGGAAGTGTTGATCCAAGCCCAAGCGGGGGGCTGAAGAGTGACGTCCATCCTCGGGCTGAAGTCTGGATCCAAGCGGCGGCTGAAGAAATCCATCATCGGGCCGAAGTCGGAAGTCTATCATCGGGATGAAGTCTTCTATCAAGCCGCTTCTTCAATCTTCTTTCTTCTGGAGCGGAGCCATCTTCTTCCAAGCCGACGCGGAACATCCTCTTCAACCGACGCCTACTAGCCGAATGACGGTTCCTTTAAATGACGTCATCCAAGATGGCGTCCCTCGAATTCCGATTGGCTGATAGGATTCTATCAGCCAATCGGAATTAAGGTAGGAATATTCTGATTGGCTGATGGAATCAGCCAATCAGAATCAAGTTCAATCCGATTGGCCGATCCGATCAGCCAATCAGATTGAGCTCGCATTCTATTGGCTGATCGGAACAGATCAAAACTCCAGCCGCAGAAAAAAGTCAGTAGTTAAGAGCTTTCTGGGCTAACGCCGGTTTATAAAGCTCTTAACTACTGTGCTCTAAAGTACACTAACACCCATAAATTACCTATGTACCCCTAAACCGAGGCCCCCCACATCGCCGCCACTCTATAAAAATGTTTTAACCTCTAATCTTCCGCTCCGTACACTGCCGCCAACTACGTTATCCCTATGTACCCCTAATCTGCTGCCCCTAACACCTCCGACCCCCATGTTATAATTATTAACCCCTAATCTGCCGCCCCCGCTATCGCTGACCCCTGCATATTATTATTAACCCCTAATCTGCCGTCCGCACGCCGCCGCCAGCTAAATTATAGCTATGTACCCCTAATCTGCTTCCCCTAACACCGCCGACCCCTATATTATATTTATTAACCCCTAATCTGCCCCCCTCAATGTCGCCTCCACCAGCCTACACTTATTAACCCCTAATATGCCGAGCGGACTGCACCGCTACTATAATAAAGTTATTAACCCTTAATCCGCCTCACTCCCGCCTCAATAACCCTATAATAAATAGTATTAACCCCTAATCTGCCCTCCCTAACATCACCGACACCTAACTTCAAGTATTAACCCCTAATCTGCCGATCGGAGCTCACCGCTACTCTAATAAATTTTTTAACCCCTAAAGCTAATTTTAACCCTAACCCTAACACCCCCCTAAATTAAATATAATTTTATTCTAACAAAATAAATTAACTCTTATTAAATAAATTATTCCTATTTAAATCTAAATACTTACCTGTAAAATAAACCCTAATATAGCTACAACATAAATTATAATTATATTATAGCTATTTTAGGATTTATATTTATTTTACAGGCAACTTTGTATTTATTTTAACCAGGTACAATAGCTATTAAATAGTTAAGAACTATTTAATAGCTAAAATAGTTTAAAAAATTACAAAATTACCTGTAAAATAAATCCTAACCTAAGTTACAGGTGTTAGGTTTTTTTTCAGCTCAAATAGCCCCATTGTTTTCTATGGGGGAATCGTGCACGAGCACGTTTTTGAAGCTGGCCACGTCAGTAAGCACCGCTGGTATCGAGAGTTGAAGTTGCGTTAAATATGCTCTACGCTCCTTTTTTGGAGCCTAACGCAGCCATTCTGTGAACTCTCAATACCAGCGGTATTTAAAAGGTGCGGCCAGAAAAAAGCCAGCGTTAGCTACGCACCCCTTTGGCCGCAGAACTATTTAATAGCTAAAATAGTTTAAAAAATTACAAAATTACCTGTAAAATAAATCCTAACCTAAGTTACAGGTGTTAGGTTTTTTTTCAGCTCAAATAGCCCCATTGTTTTCTATGGGGGAATCTATTAAGAACTATTTAATAGCTAAAATAGTTTAAAAAATTACAAAATTACCTGTAAAATAAATCCTAACCTAAGTTACAGGTGTTAGGTTTTTTTTCAGCTCAAATAGCCCCATTGTTTTCTATGGGGGAATCGTGCACGAGCACGTTTTTGAAGCTGGCCGCGTCCGTAAGCACCGCTGGTATCGAGAGTTGAAGTTGCGTTAAATATGCTCTACGCTCCTTTTTTGGAGCCTAACGCAGCCATTCTGTGAACTCTCAATACCAGCGGTATTTAAAAGGTGCGGCCAGAAAAAAGCCAGCGTTAGCTACGCACCCCTTTGGCCGCAGAACTCTAAATCTAGGCGAAAATAAATTATTTTATTTTTATCTGTAAATCACTAAAAATCCATAAAGGGTAGGTAAAATATAATAAAAGTAGGGACGTCTCCCTAAATAGTATACAGTCTCAAATCACATCCAAAATAATATAGACTTAAAGGGACACTATACCCAGACATTTTCTTTCATGATTAAGGTAGAGAATATAATTTTAAACAACATTCCAATTTACTTCTATTGCCTAATTTGCTTTATTCTTTAGATATACTTTAATGAAAAAATAGCAATGCACACAGTGAACCAATCACAGGAGGCATCTATGTGCATCTACCAATCAGCAGCTACTAAGCATATCAAGATATGCTTTTCAGCAAAGAATATCAAGAGAATGAAGCAAAATAGATAATAGAAGTAAATTAGAAAGTTGTTTATAATTGTATGCTCTTTCTAAATCGTGAAAGAAAAAATTTGGGTTTCATGTCCCTTTAATACCCATCCAGAATATTGCTATTGCACAGTTTAAAACAGTAGCAGAGTGTGATACTATATATTGCACAATGTATACAAGAGGAGTTCAGCACAGGCAGACTTCAAAACAGGGCAACAAAAAATTGCAAGTAAAGCAACAAGTATCTTTACAGGAACACTTTAAACATAAGAGTTCATGATGAGTAGCAAAGCTGTTAAAAGACAGTGTCCCGCTCTGGAGGGAATAGGTGACTAAAGTCGCAATGAGATTGTAAGATTACTGTTAATCATAGGATCCGATTATATCATTAGAAGGTTTTTTTACCTTGAACTTCTATGCTTCTGAGAAGTTAATACTTTGTGTAGGCTGCAAAATATTTTTTCCGTTAGCCGCGAGTTCACCCAACGTTACTATGGCGTCTGATGTCACGGGTGACACTTGGGGGGCTCGTCTCGGCCCAACCAACCAACCTTTTATGTGGATCTTTAGCAAGAAAAGTCCTCTCATCCACTCGGAGATGATGTTAAACTCTCAGTGAGAGTGATTGCGATCTTCGCCTGCACTTAGTGCTATGCACGCAGGCACTGTTTATATTTGCAGAATAAAGAGATAATTAATAACCCGGGTTATAGAGGTCTTTTTACCAGTTCCTCTCCTCCATTGCTATCCCCTTGAACCCCCTTAGCATGTAAAAGCCCAGCTGTTTGTAGATTACTTTTTTAAGAGCTGACTACAACAGTGCAACTCTTGGCTGGGCCTTCTACCCATTTGATCCCTATAAATGTTTCCTTGTATTCCGCCTATGTTTATAGCGCTGCGGAATCTGTTGGCGCTTTAAAAATAACCGTTAAAAATAATAATAATTTTGAGGTGGGGCTTAATCTACAATTAATTATTTTGGACATATCCTTTTTCCACATTGCTTTCTGTTTGATTTATTATTGTTTGAGTTTAAACAGATTAATAATTTATACTGTATATATATACATTTTTGATACAAAGGATAGGGTGCACACAGATAGAATTAGAGGGTAAAGCGTGTTGTGCTGGCAATCCTAAATGAATATAAACAAATTAATTAGAAAAGAGCTCTAATATGTCAAAAGAGCTAAAGCGGATATCTGGCCGCACCAACACACCCCTACAGTATACTAAGGAATGACATCCTAAACAGGTCTGCTGAACATATGCTTTTAATAAAAACAAAGCCAAAAAAGATACATGCTGAGACTAATGGCAACAACAAGATTACAGCACACACACATATACCAAGCGTAGTGCACTACTGTCAACTGTGAGCTAGCATTTGCAAAGTAATTGTTTACTCATGAGAAAGTCCGTCCTTGATGCCGGGCACTTAAGTGTTAAAAACACGCTCCGGTTTAAAGATTTAGACAAGTTACCGTCCTTGATATCTCATTATATGTATACGTTCCGGTACCGGATTAAAGATGTAATGTGAGAGTCCAAAGGATGGTACTAGTACTATTGCAAACTTGATCCCATGTGCTAATGACAACTCCAACTTTAAACTTTCAGTGTGCAAGACTTATTACTGCATGGCTTACCTCCGCTATCTTCACACACTCTACGGTATTACCTGACAGGATCTCATCCGTGGTGTGGCTTACAGCGATGTATTCCGCCTATGCAGCTCTTCACTTGCTTGGTTGTGTTCACTTGATATCGTCAGATTCACAGCATATCCACCATGCTGGCGTCCTCCACACTGTGTCTTGTTCTACACATTACGCGTTTCGCCCCTCCCCCTTTCCGGGCTGAACTCAGGGCTGCATCAGATGTGTCTAATTAGACACCACAGCAGACTTTATAACACTTGTGCAGAAATAAAGTTACACCTCCTTCATATATGTTAAAGGGAAGTGTATAGTGCATGTACATTTCAATGGCTACAATTAGATTACACTACACATTTAATATACAACTAATCTATACAAATATGGCATATTGCAATTCACATATTTTTTGAAAACTGCTTATTATATACTGATAAAATACAGCATTAGATTTAAATATACACTGAGAACCACTTATATGAACATGTTTCCATACTCATTACTAAGCAACCGTGTATTATTTCATACACATATTCTAACAGTGTTAATAAATAAGGAATATTTATAGAAAACAGGAAAATTCGATTTTTTCATTCAAACCAAAGGGAGAGAGGGTGTTGAGTCTGTACATCCAGCGTGACTCATGCTGGAGCAATAATTGGTCAATATTACCTCCTCTCCTCCTTGGTTTGATGTGTTCAATACCCAATACTCTTAGGAGAGAGAAATCAGAGTCATGCATTTTTTGGAAGTGTCTGGCTACTGGACTGTCTGAGTCCTTATCCTTAATGCTATCTCTGTGTTCCCTCACCCTTTCTTTTAATTCACGTGTCGTTTTCCCAATGTAAAATTTGGGACACGAACAGTGTAACATATAAATGACATTTGAGGTATTACAGACTATTCTTTCATTAATGTGGTAAGACCTATCTGAATATTCAGTGCAAAATTTTGAGGCTTTAACGATGTACTTGCAGTACACACATCTGCCACAAGGTTCGCAACCTTTCCTAGTTTGTGCTTGTGTTAGCCAATTTTTTGGGGTGTCTCTTTGGAACTCACTACGAACCAATTTATCCTTAATACTGGGAGCTCTTTTGGCTGTAAGCAATGGGTACTCAGAAATATATTTAGCAACTGAACTATCATTTAACAAAATGTGCCAGTGTTTATTAAGGATATTCCGCAATTTGTTCCAATGGGAATTATATTTTGTTATTAAACGAATACTATTCTCTTCCTTAGGCTTTTCAGTTGTTCTATATAGTAATTCATTCCTGGGTTTCTGCCTGGCTCTAAGCCATCCTTTTTTAACTTGATTCTTAGAGTAACCTCTCTGAAGGAACCTCTGAGCCATCTCTCCGGCCTGCCTTTCAAAATCTTGTTCAGTGGAACAGCACCTCTTGAGCCTCAAGAACTGTCCCACTGGAATGCCATTTTTTAAGGCCTCCGGGTGGTGGCTGGAACCATATAACAGATTATTAGTTGCTGTTTCTTTTCGAAACACTTTGCTTTTTAATAATCCATCTTCAATGGTGAGTTTGAGATCCAAAAAAGTAGTTTCCTTATTGCTAATCTGGTGAGTTAAGAACAAATTTCTGTTGTTGTTGTTCAGAATCTCAACAAATTTATTGGCTGAAGTTTCATCCCCTTTCCACAAAACTAGGATGTCATCCACATAGCGCAGCCATAGGACGACGTGAGCCTCCACCCATATATCTAATTCCTGGAAGACATCAACTGCCTCCCAGACACCTAGATGGAGACAGGCATAGGTGGGGGTGCACGCCGAGCCCATGGCTGTGCCTCTTAACTGTCTAAAAAATTTGCCATCAAACATAAATATGTTATTAGTTAACACAAATTCCAATAATTTGAGTACCAAGGTCGTGTTGTCACTGTACTCTTCTCCACGTAGCTTAAGGAAGTATTCAGCTGCTTCCAGACCTACTTTATGTGGAATAGAAGAGTACAGTGACTCCACATCAAGAGTGAGTAGAAGCATATCTGGTTCCATTTTAATTTTATCCAATTTTCTTAAAACGTCCCCCGTGTCCTGCACATAGGAGGACAATTCAGTTAAGAAGGGACGTAGAAAAAAATCTACATATCTACTTATCCCCTCTGTTGGTCCCCCAATCCCAGACACTATGGGACGTCCTGGTGGGTGTGTGATGCTTTTGTGCACCTTAGGGATGCAATAAAAAGTAGGAGCTACTGGGTGAGTCGGACTCAGAAATTCAAATTCTTTCTTAGTCAATAACCCTGACTCTTTTGCTTGTCTCAAAATGATGAATAGATCATCACAAGATTTTTCATAAGTTTGTCTAGTGACAGCCTCATATTGTTCTTTTACACCTAGCTGTCTTAGGACTTCTTTCACATAGTCAGCCTGGTTAAGGATGACAATATTCCCACCCTTATCGGATGGTTTGATCTGAATTTCTTTTTTACTCATCAAATCTTTAAGAGCACTTCTCTCTTTTTTGCTCAGATTGTCACTCACTATGCCTGAAATTCCTATGTCACCTACTTCTCTTTCCACACATTTAACAAAAGTGTGGACACTGGGAGATAAGGATAGTTGGGGCATAAATTTAGACGTAGGTTTAAAATTTGATTTTTTGGGGTAAATGATACCTGTATCGGTTTCTTCCTGTTCTTCTAATAAGGATACTAGGTTTGCAACTGCCTCTGCATCCTCACTCTCAACAGGGCCATAGCTCTGGGATCTGTTACCCCAAAGTTTTTTTAATAGTATTTTCCTTGCAAAAAGGTTTAGATCTTTCACAAATTCAAATTTATCTAAGCCATTAGAGGGACAGAATGATAATCCTTTCTTTAACAATTCAATGTGTACCATATTTAGACTAACTGAGGAGAGGTTAATTACTGACATTTCCTCTTCTATATTAGTTAGTTTGTGTTTTCCCAGAATTGACTCTCTTTCCTCTGATTCCTGGTTGTCATGCGATACTGGGGATTGCTCCTGTATCTCCCTCCTCTGCTCCTTTGTCTCTGTCTGCTGGAATAAGCTCGACCACCTCCCCCTCTTTCGTCTGCCTCCTCTCCGGGTCCTACCCCTAAAGGGATTCTCCCCTGTAATGCAGTTCTTATATTTTGGGGGGCATTCTCTAATTCATTCTCAGAGTTGTCTGTACCTGAGTCATATGCATATCTAGTACTATTGTTATTTCTATATATATAGATGGTACCTTTTTTAAAATCATCCTGATCTCTAACCATTTTACGCCTTTTCCTAAATTTAATTTCACCTTGCAACCGTTCTAAGGCTATAAATATTCCTTATTTATTAACACTGTTAGAATATGTGTATGAAATAATACACGGTTGCTTAGTAATGAGTATGGAAACATGTTCATATAAGTGGTTCTCAGTGTATATTTAAATCTAATGCTGTATTTTATCAGTATATAATAAGCAGTTTTCAAAAAATATGTGAATTGCAATATGCCATATTTGTATAGATTAGTTGTATATTAAATGTGTAGTGTAATCTAATTGTAGCCATTGAAATGTACATGCACTATACACTTCCCTTTAACATATATGAAGGAGGTGTAACTTTGTTTCTGCACAAGTGTTATAAAGTCTGCTGTGGTGTCTAATTAGACACATCTGATGAAGCCCTGAGTTCAGCCCGGAAAGGGGGAGGGGCGAAACGCGTAATGTGTAGATAAATTTATGCCCCAACTATCCTTATCTCCCAGTGTCCACACTTTTGTTAAATGTGTGGAAAGAGAAGTAGATGAGTAAAAAAGAAATTCAGATCAAACCATCCGATAAGGGTGGGAATATTGTCATCCTTAACCAGGCTGACTATGTGAAAGAAGTCCTAAAACAGCTAGAAAAATCTTGTGATAATCTATTCATCATTTTGAGACAAGCAAAAGAGTCAGGGTTATTGACTAAGAAAGAATTTGAATTTCTGAGTCCGACTCACCCAGTAGCTCCTACTTTTTATTGCATCCCTAAGGTGCACAAAAGCATCACACACCCACCAGGACGTCCCATAGTGTCTGGGATTGGGGGACCAACAGAGGGGATAAGTAGATATGTAGATTTTTTTCTACGTCCCTTCTTAACTGAATTGTCCTCCTATGTGCAGGACACGGGGGACGTTTTAAGAAAATTGGATAAAATTAAAATGGAACCAGATATGCTTCTACTCACTCTTGATGTGGAGTCACTGTACTCTTCTATTCCACATAAAGTAGGTCTGGAAGCAGCTGAATACTTCCTTAAGCTACGTGGAGAAGAGTACAGTGACAACACCACCTTGGTACTCAAATTATTGGAATTTGTGTTAACTAATAACATATTTATGTTTGATGGCAAATTTTTTAGACAGTTAAGAGGCACAGCCATGGGCTCGGCGTGCGCCCCCACCTATGCCTGTCTCCATCTAGGTGTCTGGGAGGCAGTTGATGTCTTCCAGGAATTAGATATATGGGTGGAGGCTCACGTCGTCCTATGGCTGCGCTATGTGGATGACATCCTAGTTTTGTGGAAAGGGGATGAAACTTCAGCCAATAAATTTGTTGAGATTCTGAACAACAACAACAGAAATTTGTTCTTAACTCACCAGATTAGCAATAAGGAAACTACTTTTTTGGATCTCAAACTCACCATTGAAGATGGATTATTAAAAAGCAAAGTGTTTCGAAAAGAAACAGCAACTAATAATCTGTTATATGGTTCCAGCCACCACCCGGAGGCCTTAAAAAATGGCATTCCAGTGGGACAGTTCTTGAGGCTCAAGAGGTGCTGTTCCACTGAACAAGATTTTGAAAGGCAGGCCGGAGAGATGGCTCAGAGGTTCCTTCAGAGAGGTTACTCTAAGAATCAAGTTAAAAAAGGATGGCTTAGAGCCAGGCAGAAACCCAGGAATGAATTACTATATAGAACAACTGAAAAGCCTAAGGAAGAGAATAGTATTCGTTTAATAACAAAATATAATTCCCATTGGAACAAATTGCGGAATATCCTTAATAAACACTGGCACATTTTGTTAAATGATAGTTCAGTTGCTAAATATATTTCTGAGTACCCATTGCTTACAGCCAAAAGAGCTCCCAGTATTAAGGATAAATTGGTTCGTAGTGAGTTCCAAAGAGACACCCCAAAAAATTGGCTTACACAAGCACAAACTAGGAAAGGTTGCGAACCTTGTGGCAGATGTGTGTACTGCAAGTACATCGTTAAAGCCTCAAAATTTTGCACTGAATATTCAGATAGGTCTTACCACATTAATGAAAGAATAGTCTGTAATACCTCAAATGTCATTTATATGTTACACGGTTCGTGTCCCAAATTTTACATTGGGAAAACGACACGTGAATTAAAAGAAAGGGTGAGGGAACACAGAGATAGCATTAAGGATAAGGACTCAGACAGTCCAGTAGCCAGACACTTCCAAAAAATGCATGACTCTGATTTCTCTCTCCTAAGAGTATTGGGTATTGAACACATCAAACCAAGGAGGAGAGGAGGTAATATTGACCAATTATTGCTCCAGCATGAGTCACGCTGGATGTACAGACTCAACACCCTCTCTCCCTTTGGTTTGAATGAAAAAATCGAATTTTCCTGTTTTCTATAAATATTCCTTATTTATTAACACTGTTAGAATATGTGTATGAAATAATACACGGTTGCTTAGTAATGAGTATGGAAACATGTTCATATAAGTGGTTCTCAGTGTATATTTAAATCTAATGCTGTATTTTATCAGTATATAATAAGCAGTTTTCAAAAAATATGTGAATTGCAATATGCCATATTTGTATAGATTAGTTGTATATTAAATGTGTAGTGTAATCTAATTGTAGCCATTGAAATGTACATGCACTATACACTTCCCTTTAACATATATGAAGGAGGTGTAACTTTGTTTCTGCACAAGTGTTATAAAGTCTGCTGTGGTGTCTAATTAGACACATCTGATGAAGCCCTGAGTTCAGCCCGGAAAGGGGGAGGGGCGAAACACGTAATGTGTAGAACAAGACACAGTGTGGAGGACGCCAGCATGGTGGATATGCTGTGAATCTGACGATATCAAGTGAACACAACCAAGCAAGTGAAGAGCTGCATAGGCGGAATACATCGCTGTAAGCCACACCACAGATGAGATCCTGTCAGGTAATACCGTAGAGTGTGTGAAGATAGCGGAGGTAAGCCATGCAGTAATAAGTCTTGCACACTGAAAGTTTAAAGTTGGAGTTGTCATTAGCACATGGGATCAAGTTTGCAATAGTACTAGTACCATCCTTTGGACTCTCACATTACATCTTTAATCCGGTACCGGAACGTATACATATAATGAGATATCAAGGACGGTAACTTGTCTAAATCTTTAAACTGGAGCGTGTTTTTAACACTTAAGTGCCCGGCATCAAGGACGGACTTTCTCATGAGTAAACAATTACTTTGCAAATGCTAGCTCACAGTTGACAGTAGTGCACTACGCTTGGTATATGTGTGTGTGCTGTAATCTTGTTGTTGCCATTATTCTCAGCATGTATCTTTTTTGGCTTTGTTTTTATTAAAAGCATATGTTCAGCAGACCTGTTTAGGATGTCATTCCTTAGTATACTGTAGGGGTGTGTTGGTGCGGCCAGGTATCCGCTTTAGCTCTTTTGACATATTAGAGCTCTTTTCTAATTAATTTGTTTATATTCATTTAGGATTGCCAGCACAACACGCTTTACCCTCTAATTCTATCTGTGTGCACCCTATCCTTTGTATCAAAAATAGTAACATATGGGGGCGGAGCTAGCCGCAGACAAGTATGGCCGCAAAGTTCTAGAGCTCCCTGACAAGAACATTAAAAGGAGCTCCAAACATCGAAGTTAATGCCTTAAAACTCCTTCCTAATATAGATAAAGCCTACTGATCACTTCCAGAAGGGAAATAGTGAGGTGTGGGAAGGTAATAATCTGGCGTAGCTCTGCAGGGCCTGTACAGCCTTCAACCATAAGACCGCATGGTATGGATTACTAGCAACCGCACAAGTAAGTGAACATTAAGACTGTGAATTACTCCCCACCGCCCTTCTCCTGCCAACTAACACAGAGCCCGGTAAATGAGAAATGGAGGACGTACTACTTTCACTCCTTAAAGACCTGGGTGACAGAATGGACTATCACTTTACCCAGTTATCACAGCAGATCCGTGACTCCTGCGACACACAAGATGATAACTGCTGCTCTCAAGATGACGACTTGCGGCCCTTGGTATTACCCGCTGAATCCTTTGACCCTTGTGATACTAAGGCAATCCGGGTTTGGAGACAGGAGGATTCCTTACCAACCGTCAGTGAGAACATCGCTCCTGCAATAACGGGAGCGCAAGGGGAAGAGAACGAGGCTAAGCATAGCATAAGCCGGAGACCTGAAACCCAGAGTCAACTACTCACATTGGATGAGAAGGGGCTACTTCTGGACACTAGACAAGCCCCATATCGGCTGGATCGCCCACAGCTGGGTCAGCTTCGCAACACCTATACCGCTGTCTCAACCATACAAGTAATGGGCGCCCATACAAGAGCACTTGGAACGGCTTCAAATTTATACCTAGCAAGGTACTTTTCAGACATTCCCTATAGCCGTGACCTAGCTGCAGGTTGCCGCTCTCTACCGTCACAGACCCTCAAAGCAGAGGCCAGATGGGATGCATCTGAGTATAACCCTAAGTCCCTGATCTGTGGCATCGGGTGAATGCCTAGTATATATAATCATTTTACAGGGGATTGTTAATCCCTATAAAGGACGCAATTACATTTATATGGTTAATATTACAGTTCCTTTAATGTTTCACACTGGTTTGTTCCATAATACAGCGTAGTCCATCATTGCTTGGTGTTAGTAAGTTATAAGTTTCACTGTCTAATAACTAATGTTTTATAAAATCACATGCCATTCCTTCTACCTATGGTTATACATCTTGCTGTGGTAATGTTGTTTATTAGCCTTCAACTATTATGGCCTTTAGTTACGGCAGTAGCACTAACAGGAAAAGAGTTTCAGACACTGCTGTCCATTATGCCTGACTTGAATGTACATATAGAAATGGGTTATTGCTTGATTGTTTAATTCTATTGCATACTCTACATATACTAGAGTCAACTGAGAAGCCCCTGAAATAGGTAGGACATGAATATTTGGAGCGTTTGGGAATATCCTTGCATTTTCTCTGTGTCCGTTAGAACAGTATTAATTTAAAAAAAAAACAAAAAAAAAAACAACAACTTATATAAACGCTTATATAATTTTGCTATGTCCCTGAGCCTTGTATAATCTTTTATTGTGCAGCCCTTGAGAGTCCGTTAGCCATAAGATGAAACTACTCGGGTTCATGAGTATTATTCTAGCGTAGCTAACTGTTTAACTAAGCTAGCATGTGGAGTAACTGTCTGGCTGTCGGCGGCCGAGATAGGCTAGACAGTCTTAACTTCTGTATATTACACATCTCCACTTGGGACAGGGATTTTGGTGGTCTGCAAAACGTGCCTGTGTCTACTATTTTTATGGGGATTTTTGATCCTACTGATATATACACTCTAGGTTTGTATCTTTTGATGGCCCATTAAAAGCTCTAATTCCCCACTCTTTGCTGGCAAGAGATGGAAAGACTTTAAAGCTGTACATTCGGGGATGGTATGCCCTTAACCCATAGCTCTACTTTATTTGCAGAAGCTACAACTCAAATATGACTCTACCTCCTCTGCTGATACCCTACATTTAGGTCTTAGCTAATAATAGAACTATCTAACTGTTAGACATAACTGATCTGAAGTTACTAAATTCACTATATATCTTCCACTAATATTATCCCCTCCCCCCCCCAATTGTTGCTAATCAACTCACCCTTGCTATTTCCCTTTTTAGACTTTTGCAGAGGCACTCTCTTTACAATTGTTCAATTTACATCTTAGCTGTTTACTCTGTTCCTAAAAGTTTATAGCTAGTAGTGGAGGAGGGAGTTCTGAGATATGCCCATGGTCTTGTCTCTTACCTTGAGTTTTTCCTAGACCTTCCTATTTGACTACACTAGTTAGATCTGTATAAATAAATAAATATCGGGTCCCTCACTACAGTTCTTCATTTACTATTATTATGTTGTAATTATGTAAATTTCACAATTGCTTGTAGCACCTGAATTCTATTTCTAAAGTACATAGCTCTATATCTTTGGACCCTAACAGAGACATGCCAAATTATTTGGCCCCAGTCTGATTTTTATTGAAATGTTACCTAATTATTTCATTATTACAAACACAATGCTCCCTATGTATCCAGTATTCTGGGATTTAAATGTGTTATGTTGGGCTTCTCCATCTCGTTGGTTAATATTTTATTATTTACATCATCCCCATCCCACTCTTGGAAGATTAGCTACCTGAGACACGCAAGCTTCTAGACTATTCTAGACAAGCTCATGGAGCATTGAATTATATATTATATATTTTAAACAGGCTCTCAGGCGTCTTCATTGATATAGCATGACTCCCATCCACCCCCCACTCTCACTTTATCACACTGCTACTTTACATGGCTCCGCCCCCCCCCTCCCCATATCCCTTTCCCCACTTCACTTAGAGCGGCTCTTGCCCGCTGCACTCCTTTTCCCCCCTACTTGCTAATATTGGCCCAAAAGTAGCCAAACAGTTCTTAACCCGCACTTGCCTCAATTCTACTAGAACAGTTAACTCTATGAAGCCCTTTACGGCAAGGTGGGACTCATATTCTGTATCTAAATATTATAAAAATGAGGTTCCATTATCCGCCACTGACAAATTTGTTGTATTTATTCCATACTGTTATTTGCATCTATTTAGCGCATGCTGAAATTCCTTTAGTTACAATGCAGCTAGTATGTTATTAGATATAACTGTATGTTTCATTGATATTGTACTCATTTTTCTTTAGAGTTGCTCAAAACCCATTCCCAGAGATGTCATATTTCTTCACCATTTCTGTATCTCTGAGTAACTGTTATATATCACTCTGTTTTATTTCTTATTTGACAGTGGATGAACATTATATGTAATTTTGTTTATAACCTCAATAAAAATTGTTTAAAAAAAAAAAAAAATAGTAACATATAAGTTGCATTAGACCTTATTTCTTTAGGAGAGCATCAGATTTTACTATTATACAGCAGTTTTTGTGTTTTGACGTCCTTTTACGGGTCTTGAACATAACTGAGCAACTGAATCTATCATTATGGCATTTAAATTAACTGAAGAAAAATGGGTTAGTGATATTGATGAAGCGTTTAAACCCTCCATCAATATCGACGAAACCAATATTGAAGAAAAAAGTAATGATGTATTTTCAGCATTTAAGGAATATAAGAAAAAAGCAATTAAGGAACTTAAAATCAAGTGGGAGCTAGCAAGCTTACAAAGGTATGTTAAAGAAGAATTGATCCCCAGAGGTCTGAGGATTAGACTAGACCCAGGAATAAATTTAAGAGGGGTGGAAGCAGATACTGATTTTATTCAAAAATGGAATGCTATACTAACACGATGCACCTTAGAGTTGATGCAATTAATGATTGATGAGGATGAAAAAAGATTGGAGGAAAGCAAAATTGAGACAAACAAAATTTATGAACAGGTAAATCTTTATGCCAATGACCCAGCTTTTGACAAACTTAATAAGGAGGCTCAAAAAACCTTAGAACGGTTGCAAGGTGAAATTAAATTTAGGAAAAGGCGTAAAATGGTTAGAGATCAGGATGATTTTAAAAAAGGTACCATCTATATATATAGAAATAACAATAGTACTAGATATGCATATGACTCAGGTACAGACAACTCTGAGAATGAATTAGAGAATGCCCCCCAAAATATAAGAACTGCATTACAGGGGAGAATCCCTTTAGGGGTAGGACCCGGAGAGGAGGCAGACGAAAGAGGGGGAGGTGGTCGAGCTTATTCCAGCAGACAGAGACAAAGGAGCAGAGGAGGGAGATACAGGAGCAATCCCCAGTATCGCATGACAACCAGGAATCAGAGGAAAGAGAGTCAATTCTGGGAAAACACAAACTAACTAATATAGAAGAGGAAATGTCAGTAATTAACCTCTCCTCAGTTAGTCTAAATATGGTACACATTGAATTGTTAAAGAAAGGATTATCATTCTGTCCCTCTAATGGCTTAGATAAATTTGAATTTGTGAAAGATCTAAACCTTTTTGCAAGGAAAATACTATTAAAAAAACTTTGGGGTAACAGATCCCAGAGCTATGGCCCTGTTGAGAGTGAGGATGCAGAGGCAGTTGCAAACCTAGTATCCTTATTAGAAGAACAGGAAGAAACCGATACAGGTATCATTTACCCCAAAAAATCAAATTTTAAACCTACGTCTAAATTTATGCCCCAACTATCCTTATCTCCCAGTGTCCACACTTTTGTTAAATGTGTGGAAAGAGAAGTAGGTGACATAGGAATTTCAGGCATAGTGAGTGACAATCTGAGCAAAAAAGAGAGAAGTGCTCTTAAAGATTTGATGAGTAAAAAAGAAATTCAGATCAAACCATCCGATAAGGGTGGGAATATTGTCATCCTTAACCAGGCTGACTATGTGAAAGAAGTCCTAAGACAGCTAGGTGTAAAAGAACAATATGAGGCTGTCACTAGACAAACTTATGAAAAATCTTGTGATGATCTATTCATCATTTTGAGACAAGCAAAAGAGTCAGGGTTATTGACTAAGAAAGAATTTGAATTTCTGAGTCCGACTCACCCAGTAGCTCCTACTTTTTATTGCATCCCTAAGGTGCACAAAAGCATCACACACCCACCAGGACGTCCCATAGTGTCTGGGATTGGGGGACCAACAGAGGGGATAAGTAGATATGTAGATTTTTTTCTACGTCCCTTCTTAACTGAATTGTCCTCCTATGTGCAGGACACGGGGGACGTTTTAAGAAAATTGGATAAAATTAAAATGGAACCAGATATGCTTCTACTCACTCTTGATGTGGAGTCACTGTACTCTTCTATTCCACATAAAGTAGGTCTGGAAGCAGCTGAATACTTCCTTAAGCTACGTGGAGAAGAGTACAGTGACAACACCACCTTGGTACTCAAATTATTGGAATTTGTGTTAACTAATAACATATTTATGTTTGATGGCAAATTTTTTAGACAGTTAAGAGGCACAGCCATGGGCTCGGCGTGCGCCCCCACCTATGCCTGTCTCCATCTAGGTGTCTGGGAGGCAGTTGATGTCTTCCAGGAATTAGATATATGGGTGGAGGCTCACGTCGTCCTATGGCTGCGCTATGTGGATGACATCCTAGTTTTGTGGAAAGGGGATGAAACTTCAGCCAATAAATTTGTTGAGATTCTGAACAACAACAACAGAAATTTGTTCTTAACTCACCAGATTAGCAATAAGGAAACTACTTTTTTGGATCTCAAACTCACCATTGAAGATGGATTATTAAAAAGCAAAGTGTTTCGAAAAGAAACAGCAACTAATAATCTGTTATATGGTTCCAGCCACCACCCGGAGGCCTTAAAAAATGGCATTCCAGTGGGACAGTTCTTGAGGCTCAAGAGGTGCTGTTCCACTGAACAAGATTTTGAAAGGCAGGCCGGAGAGATGGCTCAGAGGTTCCTTCAGAGAGGTTACTCTAAGAATCAAGTTAAAAAAGGATGGCTTAGAGCCAGGCAGAAACCCAGGAATGAATTACTATATAGAACAACTGAAAAGCCTAAGGAAGAGAATAGTATTCGTTTAATAACAAAATATAATTCCCATTGGAACAAATTGCGGAATATCCTTAATAAACACTGGCACATTTTGTTAAATGATAGTTCAGTTGCTAAATATATTTCTGAGTACCCATTGCTTACAGCCAAAAGAGCTCCCAGTATTAAGGATAAATTGGTTCGTAGTGAGTTCCAAAGAGACACCCCAAAAAATTGGCTAACACAAGCACAAACTAGGAAAGGTTGCGAACCTTGTGGCAGATGTGTGTACTGCAAGTACATCGTTAAAGCCTCAAAATTTTGCACTGAATATTCAGATAGGTCTTACCACATTAATGAAAGAATAGTCTGTAATACCTCAAATGTCATTTATATGTTACACTGTTCGTGTCCCAAATTTTACATTGGGAAAACGACACGTGAATTAAAAGAAAGGGTGAGGGAACACAGAGATAGCATTAAGGATAAGGACTCAGACAGTCCAGTAGCCAGACACTTCCAAAAAATGCATGACTCTGATTTCTCTCTCCTAAGAGTATTGGGTATTGAACACATCAAACCAAGGAGGAGAGGAGGTAATATTGACCAATTATTGCTCCAGCATGAGTCACGCTGGATGTACAGACTCAACACCCTCTCTCCCTTTGGTTTGAATGAAAAAATCGAATTTTCCTGTTTTCTATAAATATTCCTTATTTATTAACACTGTTAGAATATGTGTATGAAATAATACACGGTTGCTTAGTAATGAGTATGGAAACATGTTCATATAAGTGGTTCTCAGTGTATATTTAAATCTAATGCTGTATTTTATCAGTATATAATAAGCAGTTTTCAAAAAATATGTGAATTGCAATATGCCATATTTGTATAGATTAGTTGTATATTAAATGTGTAGTGTAATCTAATTGTAGCCATTGAAATGTACATGCACTATACACTTCCCTTTAACATATATGAAGGAGGTGTAACTTTGTTTCTGCACAAGTGTTATAAAGTCTGCTGTGGTGTCTAATTAGACACATCTGATGAAGCCCTGAGTTCAGCCCGGAAAGGGGGAGGGGCGAAACGCGTAATGTGTAGAACAAGACACAGTGTGGAGGACGCCAGCATGGTGGATATGCTGTGAATCTGACGATATCAAGTGAACACAACCAAGCAAGTGAAGAGCTGCATAGGCGGAATACATCACTGTAAGCCACACCACGGATGAGATCCTGTCAGGAAATACCGTAGAGTGTGTGAAGATAGCGGAGGTAAGCCATGCAGTAATAAGTCTTGCACACTGAAAGTTTAAAGTTGGAGTTGTCATTAGCACATGGGATCAAGTTTGCAATAGTACTAGTACCATCCTTTGGACTCTCACATTACATCTTTAATCCGGTACCGGAACGTATACATATAATGAGATATCAAGGACGGTTACTTGTCTAAATCTTTAAACCGGAGCGTGTTTTTAACACTTAAGTGCCCGGCATCAAGGACGGACTTTCTCATGAGTAAACAATTACTTTGCAAATGCTAGCTCACAGTTGACAGTAGTGCACTACGCTTGGTATATGTGTGTGTGCTGTAATCTTGTTGTTGCCATTATTCTCAGCATGTGTCTTTTTTGGCTTTGTTTTTATTAAAAGCATATGTTCAGCAGACCTGTTTAGGATGTCATTCCTTAGTATACTGTAGGGGTGTGTTGGTGCGGCCAGGTATCCGCTTTAGCTCTTTTGACATATTAGAGCTCTTTTCTAATTAATTTGTTTATATGTATATATATACATACATACACACACATATATCTATCTCTATATACATATACACTCACATATCTCTATATACATATACACTCACCGGCCACTTTATTAGGTACAACTTGTTAGTACCGGGTTGGACCCCCTTTTGCCTTCAGAACTGCCTTAATCCTTCTTGGCATAGATTCAACAAGGTGTTGAAAACATTCCTCAGACATTTTGGTCCATATTGACATGATAGCATCACACAGTTGCAACAGATTTGTCGGCTGCACATCCATGATGCAAATCTCCCATTCCCCCACATCCCAAAGGTGTTCTATTTGATTGAGATCTGGTGACTGTTGAGGCCATTGGAGTACAGTGAACTCATTGTCATATTCAAAAAAACAGTTTGAGATGATTGGAGCTTTGTGTCATGGTGCATTATCCTGCTGACAGTAGCCATCAGAAGATGGGTACACTGTAGTCATAAAGGGATGGACATGGTCAGAAAAAACACTAAGGTAGGCTGTGGCATTTAAACTATGATCAATTGGTACTAAGGGACCCAAATTCTGCCAAGAAAATATCACACAGACCATTACACCACCAGCAGCCTTAACTGTTGATACAAGGCATGCTTTCATGTTGTTTACTCCAAATTCTTACCCTACCATCTGAATGTTGCAGATGAAATTGAGACTCCTCAGACCAAGCAACATTTTTCCAATCTTCTTTTGTCCAATTTTGGTGAGCCTGTGTGAATTGTAGCCTCAGTTTCCTGTTCTTAGCTGACAGGAGTGGCACCCTTTGTGGTCTACTGCTACTTCAAGGTTTGACGTGTTGTGTATTCAAAGATGGTATTCTGCATAACTTGGTTGTAATAAGTGGTTATTTGAGTTACTGTTGCCTTTCTATCATCTCGAACCAGTCTGCCCATTCTCCTCTGACGTCTGAAATCAAAAAGGCATTTTTGTCCACACAACTGTTGCTCGCTGGATATTTTCTCGTTTTTGGACCATTCTCTGTAAACCCTAGAGATGGTTGTGCGTGAAAATCCCAGTAGATCAGCAGTTTTTTAAATACTCAGACCAGCCGTCTAGCACTAACAGCCATGCCACGTTCAAAGTCACTTAAATCCCCTTTCTTCCCCATTCTGTTGCTCGGTTTTAACTTCAGCAAGTCCTCATCACCATGTATAGATGCCTAAATGCATGAAGTTGCTGCCATGTGATTGGCTGATTAGCAATTTGTGTTACCAAGAAATTGAACAGGTGTACCTAATAAAGTGGCCGGTGAGTGTGTATTTCTATATATGTATATGTGTATATGTGTATATGTGTGTGTATATATATATATATATATATATATACAGTATCTCTCTATCATCTATCTATCTATCTATCTATCTATCTATCTATCTATCTCTATCTCTCTCTACCTATATCTCTCTCTATCTATGTATCTCTATCTCTCGCTCTATCTATCTATTTATGTATCTCTCTATCTCTCTCTCTCTCTCTCTATATATATATATATTTCATGTAATTGGCAAGAGTCCATGAGCTAGTGACGTATGGGATATACAATCCTACCTGGAGGGGCAAAGTTTCCCAAACCTCAAAATGCCTATAAATACACTCCTCACCACACCCACAATTATTTTTTACAAACTTTACCTCCTATGGAGGTGGTGAAGTAAGTTTGTGCTAAGATTTCTACGTTGATATGCGCTTCTCAGCATTTTGAAGCCCGATTCCTCTAAGAGTACAGTGAATGTCAGAGGGATGTGAAGGGAGTATCACCTTTTGAATGCAATGGTTTTCCTCACGGGGATCTATTTCATAGATTCTCTGTTATCGGTCTTAGAGATTCACCTTTTCAGATCGACGATAAACTCTCATATTCCATTACCTCTACTGATAACCGTTTCAGTACTGTTTTGGCTATCTGCTATATGTGGATGGGTGTCTTTTGGTAAGTATGTTTTCATTACTTAAGACACTCTCAGATATGGTTTGGCACTTTATGTATTTATATAAAGTACTAACTATATGTATTGTACTTATATTTGCCATTATTCAGGTTTTCAGTATATTTCCTTTTGCAGACTGTCAGTTTCATATCTGGGAAATGCATTTTTTAGCAAAACGTATTTATTTCCTGGGGTTTAGTCTCTTTTTTCAAATTGACTATCTTTTAAATTCGCGGGCAGAATTAGGCTCGCAAGGGCGCAAAATACTAAAGTTAATTGCGTCATTCTTGGCGCGAGATTTTTTTTGGCGTGAAGTTACGTTCGTTGATGCAAATTCGTCATTTCCGGCGTCTTAGTTGACGCCGAGTCTTTCATAAGGTTGCGTCATCTGTGACGCGAGTGTGTTATTTCCGGACGTTATTGGCGCCAAAAATATTTTTCTGTTTGTGTGCGTCATACAAATATTTTCATTATTTAAGACCCCATTCCTATATGCCTCTTGCCTTTTTCTCTATCAGAGGGTTATGCTGTTTGCATTTTTTCCCATTCCTGAAACTGCCATATAAGGAAATTGATAATTTTGCTTTATATTTTGTTTTTTTCTCTTACATTTGCAAGATGTCTCAATCTGATCCTGTCTCAGAAATCACAGTTGGAACCCTGCTGCATGATAACAGTTCTACCAAAGTTAAGTGCATTTGTTGTAAACTTGTGGAGGTTATTTCTCCAGCTGTGGTTTGTAATAGTTGTCATGATTAACTTTTACATGCAGAGAATGTATCCATCAGTAGTAGTTCATTACCTGTTGCTGTTCCCTCAACATCTAATGCACAAAATATACCTGTAAATTTAAAATAATTTATTTCTGATTCTTCAGAAGGCTTTGTCTACATTTCCCACCTTCTAATAAATGTAAAGGTCTTTTAAAACTTCTCATAAAGTTGATGAAATTTCAAATGACCGGCAACATGCTGAATTATCCTGCTCTGATGAGGATCTATCTGGTTCAGAAGATCCTACCTCAGATATTGACACTGACAAATCTTCTTATTTATTTAAAATGGAGTAGTGCTGATTACATTGGATATGGAGGAAACTAGTCCTCTTGATATTAAAACTAGTAAATGTTTAAATTCTGTTTATAAACTCCTGTGTGGTTACTCCAGATGTTTTTCCAGTTCATGATGCTATTTCTGATATGATTTCTAAGGAATGAGATAGGCCTGGCACTTCTTTTATTCCTTCTTCAAGGTTTAAAAAATTGTATCATTTGCCAGCAGTTACTTTAGAGTTTTTGGAAATTTCCCCAAAGTTGATGGGGCTATCTCTACTCTTGCTAAACATACTACTATTCCTACGGAAGATAGTACTTCTTTTAAAGATCCTTTAGATAGGAAACTTGAATCTTATCTAAGGAAAGCCTATTTATATTCAGGTCATCTTCTCAGGCCTGCAATTTCTTTGGCTGATATTGCAGCTGCTTCAACTTTTTGGTTGGAGACTTTAGCGCAACAAGTATTGGATCCTGAATTGTGATGCCATTTTTGATATCATCAAAATTGATGTTAAATCAATGTCTTTAGCTATTTTAGCTAGAAGAGCTTTGTGGCTTAAATATTGGAATGCTGACATGACTTCTAAATCCAGATTACTATCTCTTTCTTTCCAAGGTAATACGTTATTTGGTTCTCAGTTGGATTCAATAATTTCAACTGTCACTGGGGGGAAGGGAGTTTTTTGCTTCAGGATAAAAGACCTAAGGGTAAATCTAAAACTTCTAACCATTTTCGTTCCTTTTGACAAAATAAGGAACAGAAACCTAATCCTTCCCCCAAGGAATCTGTTTCCAATTGGAAGCCTTCCTCAAATTGGAATAAATCCAAGCCATTTAAGAGATCAAAGCCAGCCCCCAAGTTCACATGAAGGTGCGACGCTCATTCCAGCTCAGCTGGTAGGGGGCAGATTAAGATTTTTCAAAGATGTTTGGACCAATTCGGTTCAAAATCAATGGATTCAGAGTATTGTCTCTCAGGGGTACAGAATAAGATTCAGAGTAAGACTGCCTGTAAGGAGATTTTTTCTCTCACGAATTCCAGCCAACCCAGTAAAGGCTCAGGCTTTCCTGAAGTGTGTTTCAGACCTGGAGTTATCAGGGGTAATCATGCCAGTTCCGTTTCAGGAACAGGGTCTGGGGTTTTATTCGAATCTATTCATTGTCCCAAAGAAAGAAAATTCATTCAGACCAGTTCTGGATCTGAAAATTTTGAATAGTAATGTAAGAGTACCAACTTTCAAAATGGTAACTATAAGGACTATTCTGCCTTTTGTTCAGTAAGGGCATTATATGTTCACAATAGACTTACAGGATGCATATCTTCATATTCCGATTCATCCAGATTATTATCAGTTTCTGAGATTCTCTTTTCTAGACAAGCATTACCAATTTGTCGCTCTTCCTTTTGGCCTAGTGGCAGCTCAAATAAACTTTTTAAAGGTTCTCGGTGCCCTACTCTCTGTAATCAGAGAACGGGGTGTTTCCTTATTTGGACGATATCTTGGTACTAGCTCAGTCTTTACATTCTGCAGAATCGCACATGAATCAACTAGTGCTGTTTCTTCAAAGACACGGTTGGAGGATCAATTTATCAAAAAGTTACTTTATTTCTCAGACAAGGGTCACCTTTTTATGTTAACAAATAGATTCAGTGTCCATGACTCTGTCTCCAACAGACAAGAGAGAATTAAAATTGGTTTCAGCTTGTCGGAACCTTCAGTCTCAATCATTCCCTTCAGTAGCTATGTGCATGGAAGTTTTAGGTCTCATGACTGCAGCATCAGACGTGATCCCTTTGCTCATTTTCATATGAGACCTCTTCAGCTTTGTATGCTGAATCAATGGTGCAGGGATTATACAAGGATATCACAATCAATATCCTTAAATCCCAATGTTCGACTATCTCTGACTTGGTGGTTAGATCACCATTGTATAGTTCTAGGGGCCTCTTTCGTTCGTCCAACCTGGACTGTGATCACAACAGATGCGAGTCTTTCAGGTTGTGGAGCTGTTTGGGGATCTCTGACAGCACAGGGGTTTGGAAATCTCAGGAGGCGAGATTACCAATCAATATTTTGGAACTCCGTGCAATTCTCAGGGCTCTTCAGGCTTGGCCTCTGTTGAAGAGAGAACTGTTCATTTGCTTTCAGACAGACAATATCACAGCTG